>NW_013563681.1:0-751 GCF_000499605.1 Eimeria maxima | reverse complement strand
TTTTTTTTTTTTTTTTTTTTTTTTTTTTTCTTTTTCCTTTTATTTGTTCTTTTTATTTTCTTTTCCCTCTCTACCCAATGCATGCATAGTGCATGCATTTTATTTATTTTTTTCTTTTTTTTCTTTTTTTGTTATTTGTGTAGATTTAAACAATACACCGCAGATAATTTAAAGGAAATAATAAATAGATTACCTGCACCTAGTATCCCTACTGCAACGGATCTTTCTTCTTCCTCCTCTTCTTCCTCCTCCTCTTCTTAAGTCAAGAAGATATTAACTATATAATTGCTGTTCCCTTACCCTCCCGGGGGTGTGGCGGCAGCTCTGCTCGTGCAGCTGTGCTGCTGCTGCAGTTCCTGCAGCAGCAGCTGCTGCTGCTGCCGCTGGCTGGGCCGACATACAGCTGCCCTCTTGCTGCCACAAGCTGCCGTTGCAGCCAGTTTTTTTGCTGCTATGTTGCTGCAGCTATGTAGTAGTGAAGCTGCTGCTGCTGCAGGTACTCTGCTGCTGTGATGCTGGTACAGCAGCAGCAACAGCAGCAGAGAACAGCAGCAGCAGCAGCAGCGGGGAGGAAAGCTGGGGATAGCTAACTGTCGCCCTCCCTTCCTTCTTGTGTTGTGTTTGTACGTCTGCCTATATATCCTCCTGTTGTTATTGGGGTGTATAGACACCTATAAAACACATCACTCCTTTTCCTTTTATTCTTTTATTTATTCTTTCTTGTTTACTTTTATTATTAGATATATATATA
>NW_013563680.1:2315-4128 GCF_000499605.1 Eimeria maxima | reverse complement strand
AGGAAAAAAAAAAAAAAAAATAATAAATATAAATAAATAAATAAATAAATATAAATAAATAAATATAAATATAAGTTATATATATTAATTATAATTATGTTTATATACTTATTTAACTGCCTGCATATGCAAGAGGGACGAAAGCTGCTTGCTGCTGCTGGCTGCTCCATGCAGCAGCAGCAGCAGCAACTGCTGCTGCTGCTGCTGTCTCCTTTTTGGGTTTATCTTTGTCTCCTCCCTTATTCTGCTGCAGCATATACACCTCAACTACTATATAATACTCAGCAGCAGCAGCAGCAACAGCAGCAGCAGCAGATTCGGATGCAATACATGGTCACCCACAGAAGCAGCAACAGCAGCAGCAGCAGCAACCGCTGCAGCAGCAGCAGCAGCAGCAACAGCAGCAGGCTAAAGTTGCAGAAAAAGAGGGGCCTAAAGTATTGCCTCTCTCCCCCGTTTATTGGCAGCTGCAGCAGCAAGAACTGCAGCAGCAGCTGCAGCAGCACGAACTGCAGATGCAGCACGAAGAGCTGAATCAGCAGCAGCAGCTGCAGCAGCACGAACTGCAGATGCAGCACGAAGAGCTGAATCAGCAGCAGCAGCTGCTGCTGCTGCAGCTGCTGCTGCTGTTGCTGCAGCAGTTTGTGCTTGTTTGGCGCTATGCGTATTAAAGACAGAAGGAGTTTTGTTTAAAAGTTTTCTTCTTTATGCATGCATGCTGCTGCTGCTGCTGCTGCTGCTGCTGCTGCTGCTGCTGTTATTGTTGTTGTTGTTGCTGCTGCTGCTGCCGTTACTGATAGATTTAGCAGCAGAGGAAGGAGACTGCAGCAGCAAATAGATATATTTATATGTCTCATTCTTTGTCTTTTTTTTTTTATAGTTAATTAAATATATAAATATATAAATAATAAATATAAATAAATAAATAAATAAATAGATAATTATTATGCTGTTATAAGGAAGAAGTAATGGTGTCTTTTGTTGCTGCTAAGAAGAGACAGTTACACTCACGGTGTCTCTTTAGAGCAGCAGCAGCAGCAGCAACAGCAGCAGCAGCAGCAACAGCAGCAGCAGCAGCAGTATGTGTACAGTGCCTGTGCATGCAATAGAATATATAAGATCTATTGTTGTCTAAATGCATGTGGGGCTTGTCTTGCTGCTTCTGCTGCAGCAAGAAGGCTTGCTGCAGCAAGCTGCAGCAACCTCTGCTGCTGCTGCTGCTGTTACGTGTGCTGCTGCTGCCGCTGCTGCTGCTGCTGCTGCACCCTTGAGGCCCTAAAGAAGGCCCTTTGCTGCTTAGCTCTCTATCTCGTGTGGCGCTGCTGCGGCCCTCCATAGAAGAGGCAACCGTCTGCATGCAAACAGCAGCAGCAGCAACAACAACAACAGCAGCAGCAGCAGCAGAGGCAGGAGGAGCGGGAGATCGATCGCAGCAAAGGGAGACGCACAAACTTCTTTTATTAATTAAATAAAAAAATAAATAAATAATAATAATTTATTTATTTTATTTATATTCTTATTTATTTTATTGACGAAGTCCTTATTGCTGCTGCTGCTGCTGTTGCTGCTGCTGCTGCTGCAGCAGCTGCAGCTTACGACGACGGCCCACGCGTGCAGTGTTGTCTGTACAGCTCAAGGGACCCCGCTGCAGCATCAGCAGCAGCAGCAGCAGGAACTTAGCTGCAGCAGCAAATAAAAAAAAGAATAAAATAAATAAACCAATAAAAAGAATAAAAATAATTAAATAAATAAAGGAATAAAATAGAAGATCTTTATCCATTCGTTAGCAGCAGCAAAAAAAAAAAAAAAAAAT
>NW_013563680.1:0-2215 GCF_000499605.1 Eimeria maxima | reverse complement strand
AAAAAAAAAAAAAAAAAAACGGCCGCTGTTGTTGCTGCAGCTGCAGCTGCTGCAGCAGCAGCAGCAGCAGCTGCTGCTGCTGCTGCTGCAGTGTATATATGTAAGGGAATTGCTGCAGATTATTGCGGTGTTTTCTTCTTCTTCTTATTTTAATTTAATGTTTTTAATTATAATTTATTATTTGTGTCATTTATATATAAAGAGCTAAAAAGTAGCAGCAGCAACAGGAGCAGCAACAGCAGCAGCAGCAGCAACAGCAGCAGCAGCTGGGGTGTACAGACAGCTGATTGAGAGGGTTTGCTCCCAACTAAACCCTCATAAAACCCTAATTCCCTCTTTCTTTGACTTTTACAACAAAAAGTTTACTCTTTTCTTCTTCGTCTTTTCTATTTAACCCCTTCGTTTGCTGCTGCTGCTGCTGCTGCTGCAGTAGTAGTAGTAGTATAGTACCGGGTGTCTAGGCAGCTCCAGCTCGCGAGCAGCAGCAGCAGCAGCAGCAGCAACAGCAACAACAGCAGCAGCAGCAACAAACTAAAGGATAAAAGGAACTAGAGGAAGGTGAGCTACTTATATTGTAGCAGAAGAAGCTGCAAGAGTTGCTGCCCATAGAGTGTCAGCTAGGGTTTAGGGTTTAGGGTTTAGGGTAGATCTATGCAATGAATAAGGGTTTAAATGATGAATTTTTTTGACGACTTTTATTTGTCAATATAGTTAGTGTTTATTTCTTTCCTTTCTTTTTCTTTTCTCTTTTTTTTTCTTTTTTTTTTCCTTCTTTTTTATTCCTTTTCTCCTTATTTACGGTGTATATAGGCAGCTCCTCCTGCGGTGTATGTGCAGCAGCAACAAGGGAGGCAGCCATGGATGCGTTTGCCCCGGATGGGGGCAGCAAGGATCTAGGGGGTGTAACTGCTGCTGCTGCTGCTGCAGCAGCTGCTGCCGCTCCTGCTGCTCCTGCTGCTGCTCCTGCTGCAGCAGCTGCTGCTCCTCCTCCTCAACAGGAAGCAGAAGGAGGAGAAGGAAGAACATTATGCTATGAAGGAGGAGAGGAATTAGGATTGCATGCGCATGCAGCCCCAACTCAAGGTGTTGCATGCACAGCAGCAGCAGATGCAGCACTCGTATCTGGTGCTCCTGCAGACCACAGTAAACCCTGGGGTTATGCTGCAGCACCAACAACAGCAGCAGCACCACCAGGTGCAGCAGCAGCAGCAGCAGCAACAGGAGGAGGAGCAGCAACAGGAGCAACAGGAGCAGCAGGAGCAGCAGCAGAAGGAATACCTACAGACAGCTGCAGCAGCGATAAGTTATATACCTTTCGTGCTTTGCTGCATCGTCTATCTAAACAAAAAGATGGTCTTATGCCAAACCCTGGTAAACCCTAAACCCTAAACCCTAATAAACCCTAATAATCTTTTTTTTCTTCCAATAAACTCGTAAAACATCTCCTCTTCCTCATCCTCCTTCTCCTCCTGCTGCTGCTGCTATTGCTGCTGTTGCTGCTGCTGTTGCTGCTGCTGTTGCTGCAGATGGATCCTTTCCTGATGATTGGCTAACCCTAGCATGGGACTACCAAACCCTAGCTGAGCATGTACTTAGATGTGCATGGCCTTGTTGTTATCCTGAGGGTTTATTACCTTGTGTATCTGAACAAGTTGCTTATCTTAAAAAAAGATTAGAGGTAAACCCTAATAAACCCTAATAAACCCTAATAAACCCTAATAAACCCTAATAAACGTTATAAAA
The DNA here is from genome assembly GCF_000499605.1 of Eimeria maxima. Lineage (NCBI taxonomy): Eukaryota > Apicomplexa > Conoidasida > Eucoccidiorida > Eimeriidae > Eimeria > Eimeria maxima. The sequence goes on along the minus strand of NW_013563680.1, from coordinate 472 downwards.
CCCTAAATAAATATAATCTATATATATATATATAATATAAACCCTTTTTTAGGGTTTAGGGTTTATTAGGGTTACGGTTTATTATCAAATGGAATTATAAAAAATAATATATTTTTAGGGTTTATTAGGGTTTATTAGGGTTTATTAGGGTTTATTAGGGTTTAGGGTTTATTAGGGTTTATTAGGGTTTATAAGGGTTTATTAGGGTTTATTAGGGTTTATAAGGGTTTATAAGGGTTATAGACCCATATATATGTATGTTTTTTGTAGGAGTATCCAACAAGACCATTAATAGAGAAAGATAAATTTCAGCGTTTATTTATATTAGCAGCATTAGGTATTATTGCTAAGATGAAGTTAGTTACTTTTTGTTGGACATATGTTGAATTAAAAAATAATTATAATTATATTAATAATAATAATAATAATAATAATAATAATAATAATAATTATATTAATAATAATAATAATA
>NW_013563679.1:3776-5397 GCF_000499605.1 Eimeria maxima | reverse complement strand
CTCTCTGCAGTCCTACGCCTTCGCACCCAAACTGCTTGGCACCGGGTGATAGTCACAAAATCGGGTCGGTCAAGCCTCCGCGAATACTGCGCACCCGCCAATAGCCAGACGACCCTGGTTTCAACCGTGGCAAGCGAGCAGAGCCCACTTGCTCCGCATCAGCACGGCGATGCAGCTGTCTGCATAGCACATTCTTGAGAAGGAATCATCGGCTGTTTAAGGCCGAAAGGAAAACGAAAACCTGCAACAAGGAGGCAATGCACCGTGCGTGCCAGCCAAGCTGCCCTGCAGCAGGAACGCCTCTTATGGCTATTCAACAGCGCAATAAACACCCTTCCGTCATTTGGCTTGCTCGCAAGAAGATCAGACAAACACTAGGGCACTGTACCTACTCCGAACACAGAACAGCTTTCCAAAGATCTACACACCACAAATATTCCGATCGATTATGATCTCTGATCTCTTTTGTGCAGTTACCGGGCGCATTTCCATAGATTGTGTTGGACGCGCTACCAGTCCCCTTTACTCCGGCCTTCGTTCGTATGTCAGCTACCACATACTCAACCAAGATGATGCCTAATACGTTTGAAACGGAGCATCCCATAATAACTGCTCCCCATACCGTATACTGGACAGCGCTCATGTATTCCTGAACAAATTCACAGCAACATACTTTATCGCACACTGCAATTTCATCTGTCTGTGCTCATCACCTTGGCCACGCAAATCCATGAATACAAGCGGACGGTCTGGAGAGCAGCAGCATCAATACAGCGCCTACAGCAGACCCTATTAATTAGATAACTTCGTCCCAATGGCGTACTTCCTGGCCAAACCAGCGAGGGACTGTCCCCAGACAGCGGGGGCTGCCACAAAGCGGCTGCTAACGCGCTCCCATAACTTGCACAACCGCAAAACGCTCCAATCACCACCCCCAATACCTTACATACAAGTGCTGCGCATAACCCGACACACGGAAAGCACCTTAACTAGGACGAACGTAGCATGCGCAGGCCTAAGACCAACTGCACGGTCAGGTTACCAGCTTCATGGCTTTGCAGTGGTCGAGTCGCACACTTTGGGGTGAGGAGTCACAGTAGCAAGAGCTCATGGTCAAAGCCAAAGGCAAGCACTGTGCTGGTGCAGACTGAAGGCCTGCTGTCCGTATGCCTATGACTACTATGCGGAAGTGCTGCGAGCGTTTTACAGTGGCCTGCCGACCTTGAACGACGCTTGAGCGCACTCCGAAAACGAAAGAGGCTTTTCTAATGGCGCCCAGCATGAGTACATCGATAAGTAATAACTACACAGTGCCTAAGCAGATCCGCTTGCATTCGTGCAGGTAAGATCAATAATCGGACAGGATGTGGTGGCTGCGCTGTCTGCATCTACCCAGGCCTCGCTTTTCTCCTTCTCTGCAAACCAACTAGCATCATACACAGCTAAGCGTGCCCATAAATACAGTAAAAGCTTGATACACATAGCCGCGTAGTCGTTGGTGCCGCGTGCGACGCATCGCGGTGCACACTTACTGGGTCACGAGGTCATTGATATTGTTTGGCTCTCTTGGTTTAGACTCGCTGCAGGGTATTCGTGTACCTGAATGTGTGAGGAACAAGCC
>NW_013563679.1:0-3676 GCF_000499605.1 Eimeria maxima | reverse complement strand
CAAGCGACCCTGGCACCATATTGCGTGCATACTTCAGGAGGGAGCAGCATCCAGTCCTAACGCCAAAAAAGGCTTCGCCACATTGCGACCATAGCGGCGCATACCCAAAACTGCCTAACCCCAGCAGATGTCCACACAACCACGCCCTTAGCTCTGCCCTAATTTTAACGTCTATGCTTAACGGCAGCCGAACCTAATTTCAACCGGTACAAGTGAACTAAGCTCAGGCTCAACATGAACTGCGCGAACATGCGGCAGCCTGGATGAAGCATTCCTGTCAAATCGCTGCCTGCATGAGTGAAAATCAGGAATTCCTAGGACAATAAAGCTACACGGTGCGCATAAACAGAGTACCCGTCATTATGCTTGCCCCCTTTGATTATGGGAAGGCGCTACGGTCACCCTTACACGAGGACGCCAACTCCCCACAGCATTCGTGACACATTGAATAATTGTATCTACTCCGAACTTTGAGTAGCTTCGCTATTTTGCCCGAATCAGAAGGATCCAACTGTGGTATTAGCTAAGGCTTCTTTAATGCATGCGCTGTACAATTTTCTAAAAGCTTGTGGTGGACGAGCCATCCTGACACGAATTCTCACAGCGTGTTTCAGACTTGCCTCGAACTATGCTGGTGGATGAATGCCATCGGCATCCGCTGGGGTGGCTGCCTGTCATGCATACTCTCTATCCAAACCAGTGTCATCGAAGTGCCGCCAAATGCTCCTTCATTCTGCAGTAATAGATCCACCCAGACAAAGCGGGCTGCATCGCAAAACGCTAGGCTTCGTTTTGTGCGACCCTGTCCGCCATATGATAGATATCCACCTATTTGAGTTCTACTCCAACTTCAGATCTCTCCTAACCTCATCGTGTACGTCTGTCGGCAGACAAAGGCGTTTGCGAGCATGGCATGTGAACTAAAACCAGGCTCAATACCAACAGCAGGGCGATGCGCCTGGCTATGTAGTGCACGCCTTCCTCTCGACTCTTTCGGAAATCATTCAAAAAGCATACGATGCCTCCCGTGCGTGAACCAATGACCGCTGCACCCTATTCGTCTCTAATGATAATGGCCTACGAACACCCTTCAGTGATAAACCTAGTTGGAAAGATGTGGAACATTCTCTAGCTGGGCGTACACGAAGAACTCTAACGCCTGACGAATCTCTCCACGACGAATCCGCCTGGGCCACCAGCCCCGCTTCTTCCGTGCGAGCGTCAGATGGAATTTCACAATTCGTGTTGGCCGCGCCGCGAGGCTCCCCTTTTCCACTTCTGTCCTCCGACAACGACTGCCATCCTGTATAAAAACGCTACTCGTCAATTATCCTAAAGGTCTGACATAAATCACCTAACGCTTGCTACTTGCTCTTCCGATGCTGAGCTGTACATATTAATGCTGCACCAATTCAGTAGCATCATTTGCACTACCAGACACTGTCGCGCAAACATACGTCGCCGGACCCAGTATATTATATCCAAGCACACCATGCTCATATCAAAATGAGCGCCACTCGCCTCGCACACTTCGTCATCATATGCTTCCGCCCATGCCTCCAACCATGCATCTGCACACCCATGCCTCCCACCAGACATCGTGCATGCGTGCAGACTGAGATCCTACTCCGTCTTTTCTTCCGTTTTGTATGCTGAAATGCTTTTGTGAACTGTGACGTGAGGTGCCGAGCTCGTATGACGATCCGTAAAAACGAATCAACAGTTCTTCACCTTTTCCGAGAGCAGCAATATTTTAACACTAATCGTGTTAGTACCGCAGGTAGCACGTGGCCGCGCTTTGGAATTCCTGTTCCTCGGAGAACAATTGTCATTATGCGCAACATCGCTGGCCGCCAAGAAAGAGTCAACTTTTGTCACAAACCTGAGCGAATTCGCCCTCTCGTCTTACCTCGAAATGCACTGAGCGTACTGTGCTGCAGCCATCCACTGGAATCTAATGAAAATCTAATGAACTGTCAGAATGCCAACGTCCTTGGCAATATATAACAGTCCCGTCTCAGTAGAGTTCAAAACGCATCATGCAGTCAAAATAATCGTCGTAGATAGTAGGTGTATATTGCATGTGTTGACTGTTTTGTTTTGGATATGAGCACAAGTCTACGTCCCTTGTGGTACATCCAACAGCGTGAACTCATCGACAACTACGGTAATATGACGGAACTGCTTTGCGTGTCTCAGGCTTGCCACGAATTGTTCTCGTGGCAGAGCGCTGACGCCTGAGCGCCTCCGCATTAATGGTTGCTAATGATGTACACACTCTCTGACCAAAATAGCAATGCACTCTCTGACCAAAATAGCAATGTAGCACATTCGCCTCTTGTGCTACTGAAAGGCACCAAGTGTACGACGGCTACCTCGAGAGAGCGTCCTCAGAACATTGATTAATTGCGCCTACCCCGGACACAAGCCAGCCCTGCTACCCTGCTAGACAGACCAGATGCTTTTTCCCGCGTTCCCAGCTCCGCATTTCGTTGTGTAGCCGCCACACGGATACCCACCTCTCATGCTGGGCGCAACGGGAGCCCTCGTCTCGCTATTTCTTTCATCCGCTAAGCAACTTCCACCATACATAATCATGATGATGACTAATGACGCTGTACGTTTGGTACAAATCCCCATATTTCTGCTTTCAAAATGCCAGCGTCTGGCTTGCAGAAAAATGCCGGGAGAGCCGAACTAGCTTGCCCTAGTGAGTACCGAAGGAGTGAACAGTTACAACACAGGGACTTCCCGATTCTCTCACACTTCACAGCTTATGCTTACTCACATGCATATAAAGATCCATGCCTGCCATCAGAGAGAATAAAACAACCTGCAACACTACCTATAGTAGTGGCTACAGAATAAGTTCACATCTAACGCCATACTGCCTGGCCAGAGAAGAGGGCGATCGTAACGTAAGGCAGGGCTTCGTCAAGCCGCGGACGTTGAAATGCACCAACAAACTTTAGATTTTCAAGATGCTCATGCACATCATTTCACTCTCCACGAAATGCAGCATTTAGTGTAATCGGCACTTGGAGCTCAGTTTAGCTAAGAAAAACAAAGCACCCGCAGGTCTGAGAGCAAATGCAGGACGCAGCAGCTAGCTGCACGAGGTGTCCTCGCCGAATCGCGTTTTCGTTGAAAAGCCAAGCAGAAAGTGTGGGACCATCTGTATCAGACGTCCAGTATCGGCAGTCCTCAATATTTTTTGTATGGTGGTAGTTGCCTTGCGGATAGGAGAAATAGCGAGTCGTAAATTCTCAAACGTTAGGGCAGGCAGCAATAGACAAGGACGGAATCGGTGCAGACCTTCCGCTTCAATATGACATCTTTGACATCTGCAAAATATGTGCTGATGTCGTATGGGTACTCTGGCGAGCTCGAATGACGATTGTAAAATTTCATACAATCATAAGTTCCACCTGCTTCATAGACAAAAATAAGTTGACTAATAACGACAAACCAGAAACACCCGCCCTCACTGCTTGTTCCATTGCTTGCCGTGTTACCGAGTGGCTACACGGCGACCTCGATGTTACGCCTTTATGCGGACAGCATCGTTCCTTACAATGTTGGTGTTGGGAGGGCTATCAGCGGCCGCCAGCAATTCGAGAGCAATGTTTGCGCAAAAGCTGCCACCAAGCATACCTGTGCTGGCCATTAATAGTGC
>NW_013563678.1:3382-3960 GCF_000499605.1 Eimeria maxima | reverse complement strand
TTAATTAATTCTTTTTATTTATCTTAGCTAATAAGAGAATTTAATTATTCCTTTTTTCTTTTATCTATTTATTTAGTTACTTATATACTGTTACTAATTAATAATAATATAATAATAATAAATAATATTATATAGTCTTAATAAGAGCAACAGATAAGGGAAAAAGAAAGAAAAACTACTTTATAATTCCCTGCTGCTGCTGCTGCTGCCTATACACCTGAAATTAATATATTATTATATATAAATATAAAAGGAAAGAAAAAGGAAAGAATAAAATAAAATAAAGGAATAAATTTAATTAATTAAATTTGTTCTTTTTTATTGTTAATAAAACTAAAAGAAAAGGAAAAGAATAAAAATGCCTTTTTTTTTATGAATAAAAAGGAATAAAAAATGACCAATAAATTTCGGGTGTATAGGCACCTTTTTCTTTTTTTTTATATATGAAAAAATACTACCCTTATTAATGAATAATTATATAAATACATATATATTCACATATATATTTATATATATTTATTTATATTTATTTATACACTTATATATACTTATAAATAACACTAAAGCTTAATTATATC
>NW_013563678.1:0-3282 GCF_000499605.1 Eimeria maxima | reverse complement strand
ATGCATGCATGCAAATTGCATGCATGCATGCATGCAAATTGCATGCATGCATTTTGGGGCTGTTTTGTAATGGAGGCATTTTGCCTCAAAAGCGGTAAATAAATGCAGCAGCAACAATAGCAGCAGCACCGCGCTCTTGTTGCTGCTGCTGCTGCTGTTTTGCTGCAGCAGCAGCAGCAGCAGGAGCAGCAGCAGCAAATAAAAGAGCAACAAATAGGAAAGAAGAAAAAGAAAAAAGGTTAAATAAATAAATAAATAAATAAATAAATAAAATAATATATTTTTTCTCTTTTTTTTCCTTAATAAATTAAATAAAATAATATATATACATATACATAATTAATAAATTTAATTAATTAATTTATGTATTTATTTAGTAATTTATTTATTTATTTATTTATTTATTTATTTATTTATTTATTTATTTATTTATTTATTTATTTATTTAGGTAATAAGAAATCAAATGCATGATCTATAGATGTTTGTCTTTTTATACTTTTTAATTCACCACGATCTCCTCCTGTTATATTCTGTATAAATAAATAAATAAATAAATAAATAAATAAATAAATAAATAAATAAATAAATAAATTAATTAATTAATTAATTAATTAATTAATTAATTAATTATATTATGTTTCTATCTATATAATACATGTATGTAGATGACTATTATGTTTATTATTATATAATTTATATACAAATAAATAAATAAATAAACTAAATAAATAAATAAATAAATAAATAAATAAATAAATAAGTAAATAAACTAATTAATAAATAAATAAATAAATAAATTAATTAAATAAATAAATAAACTTACATAAAGGGTAGATGTATGTAGATGACTATTATGCTTATTATTATATAATTTATATTTATTATAATTATCTAATCTTTGTGCATCCTCTCTTGGTAATAATTGACGATTAAGATTCCCTCTATTCTGCTGCTGCTGCTGCTGCTGTTGCTGCTGCTGCTGCTGCTGCTGCTGCTGCTGTATAGGGTAATAAGGATGCTCAAAGGGACCATCATCATTAGCAACAGGAGGATTCCTATTTTTTATTTCTTTTATTTTATCTTCTCTTTTTGCTGTTTCTTGTACTGTTAAGAATCTATCAAACTGTATACACAATAAATAAATAAATAAATAAATAAATAAATAAATAAATATTAATTAATTTATTTATTTATTTATTATATGTTATTATTTATAGTTGTTAAGAAAAAGGAATTAAATAAATATATATATACATATATTATATATATTTATTATTATTATATTTATGTGGATAAGACAGGGATAATTAATTAATTTAATTAATTTATTTATTTATTTATTTATTTATTTATTTATTTATTTATTTATTTATTTATTCAATAATATGCATAAATAAATAAATAAATAAATAAATATAAATAAATAAACACCTATAAACAGGAAAACAACCAAACAAAGACAATAAATAAAATAAATTAAATAAATTAAATAAATAAATAAATAAGTAAATAAATAAATAAATAAATTTACCTCTAATTGTGATTGTGTATGTATATAACCTTGTTTAGGTATTTTTTTCCATGTATGGTAATTATCTTCTTCTTTATTAATTAAATAAAAAGGTAAATTAATGCATGCGCTTCCTTCTTTTCTTGTTGTACAGAACTCCATTTTCCCTTTTATTGGCTTAAATCTTGTAATAAAATGTATATTATTATTATTATTATTATTATTTATATTTATTATTTTTCCTTTTCCCCTTCTTGATACTGTATTTCCTTCTATATCTGCTGCTGCTGCTGCTGCTGCTGCACTGCTGCTGCTGCTGCTGCTGTTTTTCTCATTCATCCATGATAAAGATATTGATTCCTTACTATTACGATTTAAATAATCTATTCTTTTTCTTGTATGCAAAGATAATTCTGCTATTCTTCCTGTACATACACCTGCTGCATCTCCTGCTGCTGCTGCTGCTACTGCAGATACAGCACGACGCTGACATAAACCACCACCTAATTTATCTGATGGCTTTCCTGCAAATCCTTCAAGATTCATCACACCAGAAGGAGAACTCATCTTTATTTTATTAATTAATTATAAAAAAAGAAAAAAGAGAAAAAAAAAAGAAAAAAAAGAAGAAAAATGATGTATTAAACACCTTATTATTCAATAAAAAAAGTTGAATTATTTTCGGGTGTATTGATCAATATATAGAGGTATATATATTTATATTTATTTTTATATCTTTTTATGTATATGGAGAGAAGAAAGAAGAAAATCTTTCAATAAATAATGAATAAAGGAACAAATAAATGAATTTTATTTATTTTATAACATAAAACTTTCTTTTTTTTCTCCTTAAAAAGGTAAGAATGAATAGGCAAGCAAGCTATGATTATTTTATACAACCTGAAGAAAAAAGAAGATAAAAATTCCCCTCTTACGCCTATCAACAGCCTTCTAGGAGTAAAATAAACATGAAAACGGAAATATTCATTCAATTTTAATGATAAAAAGGCAACTTTTCCAACAAAAAATGGACTTTTTTTCCTTTTTATACAATCCTTATGATACACTTGAGGTGTACATACACCTCAATCTGCACCAGTGGACGACAACGGCTGTGTGTTGGTGAGCTCCACCAGCTCCGATCTTAGACAGCGATCTTCTTATTTTTGTTGTTATTTATGAAGAAAATAGAAAATTAAAACAATAATATATTAATATTTTATCTTATTTATTTAAATATTTTTTATTTTTTCCTTTTTTACCTTTTTTTATCCGTCAATTCAATCAAGTCGTCAGTGCAGCAGCCTACAACACAGGTAACAACAGCCATCGACGACAGGGAAGGGAATAATACCTTTATCGATTTATTCTTTTGCATGCATTCTTCTTTATTGCTTTTCTTTAATTAATTAAACCTTGTTTTTATTCATTTATTCCTCTTTTTGCGTAAATTTAACTCCTAACTCCACCGATAGACCTCTTCTTCTCCCCGTCAATCGCTTTCTCCACTGCTCACCGTCGGCAGTTCTTCCTGCAGCAGCAGCAGCAGCAGCAGCAGCAGCAGCAGCAGCAGCAGCAGCAGCAGCAGCAGTCAGCATTGACGTATAACTTTGCCTTATTGCTTTTTATTTATTAGTTTTCTCCATTTTTGTTATTTATCATTTCTTTTAGTCAAAAAATTATTTAATTTATGTAGACTACACATACAACTCCTACTAAGCTAGCTGTTACCAGTACATACATCTATACAGCTTTATATATATATATATAA
>NW_013563677.1:0-1612 GCF_000499605.1 Eimeria maxima | reverse complement strand
AAACCCTTTTTTTTTTTTTTTTTTTTTTTTATTTTTCTAGGGTTTAGGGTATATAGAAAGGGTTGGATAGGAAGGAACAGGATCTAGGGTTTACAACCCTGAAAGAAACAACAGTTATAAACCCTAATTCTACTCAATAACCTCCAAGATTATTTCCTTAGATCTATAAACCCTAAACCCTAAACCCTAAACCCTCAGTATACTCGCGCGACCACGCCCATAAGAGGGGGCCCCTGGGGGCCCCCGTAAGAATGAGGGGAAAGGGTTTAGGAATGATTGGATGAGAAGAGAAGAAAAGCAAACATAAGAAAACACTGAAAGGGTTTCGGTTGAGAGTTTAGGGTTTAGGGTTTTGAGTCGTGGTTAGGAAGCTGTTGAGGGTTTAGGGTTTAGGGTTTAGGGTTTATACAGCTACGACGTCTAAGGATGAAGATTCTATGCTTTGTTGTATTTATTGAGAAAAATATTAAAATAAAAACAAAAGAAGATAAATAAATATATAAATATACATTATGTGTATATATACTTGGACAGCAGCAGCAGCAGCTGCTGTTGCTGCTGCTGCTGCAGCTGCTGCTGTTCAAGTATACAGGGCCCCTGCTGCTGCAGCCGCTGCTGCAGGGGGCCCCCCTTTAGGTGCTTGTTTTGTTTTATTCAATTAAAAAGAAAAAAAAGTAAAATATAATTCATTTATATTGTTTGCAAGAGAAAGAAAGACAGCAATTGAAGGAAAAGCAGCAGACGTGCTGCTCAGGTGTACAGGCAGCTCACTGGATTAGGGTTTAGGGTTTAGGGTTTAGGGTTTAGAAAACTTGCACACATTTATTTTCTCATTAATAAGGAATTGTATGGGGTCATATGAGACAGAAAAAGGGGCTGGAAGAGCCTCAGGCAACATTGTCTAACCCTAAACCCTAAACCCTAAACCCTAAACCCTAATTTGCAGCAGCAACGTCAACAGAAAGTTCTCCGCATATCGCCTTATCTGCTTGTCTACGAGGATGGTAAGCTAATTACCCAAACCCTACCCTAAACCCTAAATACTTCAAGTCATAAACCCTAAACCCTAACTAAACCCTAAACCCTAACTAAACCCTAAACCCTTCTGAGTAGTATATGGATGATTATATGATGATTTTCTGCGTTATTTTTTTCGTGTTTTCTCCCAATAATAAATAATAAATAAATAAATAAATAAATAAATATATTTATTTATTTATTTATTTATTTATTTAGGCGGAGGTAGAAGAAACACTTAATCGTATAAAAACAAGAAAAGGGGTTAAGGGTGTTGTTGTATTAGGGCCTGAGGGTTCGGTCTTACGCTCAACATTTGACCTGCAGCAGACTACCTCCTATGCTGCAGCAGCAGCACAATTAGCAGAAAGAGCTAGATCTCTTGTTAGGGATCTAGATCCACAGGTAATTAGGGTTTAGGGTTTATGACAGAGGGTTTAGGGTTTACGGGCTGGGCAACAGCAGCATAATTAGCAAAAAGAGCTACGTATTCTGTTAAAGATATAGATCCACAGACAAAAGATGAGGGTTTAGGGTTTAGGGTTTAGGGTTTACAGGTTGTATGTATAGAAATATATATTAATATATATATATT
>NW_013563676.1:1726-4044 GCF_000499605.1 Eimeria maxima | reverse complement strand
TATATATATATATATGCATGCATTTGTGGTGTACGTACAGCGAGGAGGAGTAATAGAAGGATCACTAGAAGAGCAGCAGCAAGCCTTCTATGCTAATCGCGACTTTTGGACACATGAGGAACTGCAGCGTCTACATCATGCATTACGTACACCAGGACAAGGTGAGCAGCAGCAGCAGCAAGGGTAGCAGCAGCAGCAGGAAGGGTAGCAGCAGCAGCAGCAACTGCTGCTGCTGCTGCTCTTCCTGCTGCTGCTGTAGAGGTCTGTATGAGTTGGGGTATTGAGGCTAGACAGATTGTTTGCAGCAGAAGTATTTGCTGCGCTTATTCTGCTGCTGCTGCTGTTGCTGCTACTGCTGCTGTTGTTGTTGCTGCAGATCTGCAGCAACTTGCTGCTGCTGTAGGCAGCAAGAATTCTGCACAGATCCTCTCCTACTTGTCGCATGCAGCAGACCGCCATATGATGCATCGGGCAGCAGCTGGGCCTGTTGGAAATGCTGCTGCTGCTGCTGCTGCAGCAGCAGCTGCCTCTGCCGCTGCTTCTGCTGCTGCTGCCGGTGCTTTCCCGGCAGCCGCTGCTGCCACCGCTCCTGCAGCTGCTGCTGCTGCACCTGCTTCTCTCCCTACAGCTGGTATGTATTAAGTTATGTTGCCCTGAATCGATTTACTATCTGCAGCAACAACAACAGCAGCAGTAGGAACAGCAGCAACAACAGCAGCAACAGTAGCAACAGCAGCAGCAGCAGCAGCAGCATTTTATCCACTTGCATGAATGTGCTGCTGGCTTTGTTCGTATGTTTTGCTTAAATCTGTGGCTTCCTGCTGCTGCTGCTGCTGCTGCAGGAACAGCAGCAGCAAATGCTGCAGCAAAAGCACCGGAAGTGCAAAAGCAAGATGATAAGCAGCAGCAACAGCAACAAGTGCAGCAGCCGGTACAGCAGCAACCGCAAACACAACAACAGCAGACGCAGCAGCAGGTTATGCAGCAACAGCAACAGCAGCAGCAACAGCAGCAACAACAGCAAACGCAACACGTGCAGCAACAGCAAATGCTAATGTCTCAGCACCAGCAGAAGTTGCAGCAGCAGCAACAGATGCAGCAGCAGCAACAGCTTTTGCTGCAACAACAGCAGCAGATCCAGCAGCAGCAAGTGCCACAGATGATGCAACAACCACGTCCGCAGCAGTTCCAGCTACCGCAGCAGCAGCAGCAGCAGCAGCAGCAGCCGGGCGCAGGGCCTGTAGGGGCTCAAGGCCTCCAAAGTGTGCAGCAGAATGCGCTAATAGGTGCACCTCTGCTGCTGCAGCAGCCCTCACTAACAGGACAACCTCTACAGCAGCAGCAGCAGCAGCAACAGCAGCAGCAGATGGCAGCAGCTGCTGCTGCTGCTGCAGCCCAAGGAGATTCAATGTTACAAAATGCCGGTCTTTCCCGTCAACAGTCTCTGCCGCAGCAACAGCTGCTGCAGCAACAGTTGCTGCAGCAGCAGCTGCTACAGCAGCAACTGCTGCAGCAGCTGCCATCGCAGACCCCACAGCTCCTGCAGCAATCGCCAACGCCGCACTTGCAGCTGCAGCAGCAGCAGCAGCAACAACAACAACAGCTGGCTGGCCAGCAAGCAGCACAGTTCGCTTATATGCAAAAGCGACCTTAGATGATTTGCTTCTATGGTGCTGCGGTGCTGCTGCTGCCTCTGCTGCTGCTGCTGCTGCTGCATCTGTGTTCTGCTGCTGGTTTTGTTTGGGGCTGCAAATCCGTCTTCACAGCCACAGCGTCTCTTGCTGCTGCTGCTGCAGCATTTGCTGCTGCAGCATTTGCTGCTGCAGCATTTGCTGCTGCAGCATTTGCTGCAGCAGCGCCCCGTTTTCTTCCTGTTGTTCCGTTGCATCGGTGGCGTTCTGCTGCTGCTGCTGCTGCTGCTGCTGCTGCTAGCAGGAAGCGAGCAGCAGCAGAAACAATTGTTTTAGGGTGTAGGGGTTGCCATTGGGGTGTATAGGCAGCTCCTGCTGCAGAGAGGGAGATCCTGCAGCAAGTTTTAAGAGACGGTAGCAGCAGCAGCGCACTGTTTGTTTGCTGCTGCTGCTGCAATTGCAGCAGCAGCAGCAGCAGCAGCAGCGAGTTGCTGCAGCAGGTGTAATTGTTTTTATTCTCTCAAGAGGAGACACAAAAAAAAAAGAGACAAATAAATAAAAAAAAAGAGACACTTATGTAAATAAATAAGGAAATAAATAAATAAAAAAAGGAGACACTTATTAATAAAAAAAAGGAGATAAATAAAAAAAAAAAAAAGGAGACACTTATAAATAAAAAAAAAAAAG
>NW_013563675.1:2277-3963 GCF_000499605.1 Eimeria maxima | reverse complement strand
CGTTTGTGGAGGACAGCATTTTCGCTTCGTCCAACTTACTACCTATAGCGTATTTTCGGTTGCATGGTGTTCCATGGTGTACGCATTCTGATTACAGTTCCTGGGAGGCTGCCAGACGAGTGTGAACAGAAACTACCGATTAAGCGGAACTCCTTCAAAGATGGCAGGGACAACCCAAACCGGCTAACCGACGACAGCCTGGTCCACCTGCAACCAGCGCTTCTGCACAAACGCCGTATACACAGGTGTCAGCGTCGCGCTGTGGAATTGTGGGCTAACTAGGCGGTTGCGCTTGAATTGATTGCGTAGCAAACACTGATGCGCTTGCCAGAAACCAACAGCCACAAACAGCAGAATTGTTCACGAAACGCACCGCCTTTTGCAATTTAATGCGAAGAAAAAGATAAGGGCATCTAGCCACCGCACGGGAGCCAAGTGCTCGCGTGCTTAGGGTAGTGTAGGACGTGAGGTGGGGACCACAGTGCAGAAACACCCTATTGTGACTTCGTTCAAGGGTTGTTCCTATTAAATGAAACCGATTTGTTGAAGCCTTTGAGGCTAAACTACGCCAACCTAAAATTAAACTTTTTATAGTTTTAGCGTTTAAATACGAAGTCGAGGAAACTGTGCATTTTGCTGTTTTGGATAAACATAAACGCGACAACCCACGATCTGATGTTGCAAAGGCCATGTGCTACTTTTATCGAGCCTGTAGCAGGGAAGATGCAAACAAACCACAAGTATGACAGTAGGAGGCCAACTGTAGCAAAATTGTGAGACAACAAACTGATGACCTCATGCATGTGTCGTTAGCGAAAGTACATAACTCGCTTGCACTATGGGTTTGGTACACGGAGGTTGACGAACAGTTACTGCCGAAAAGTCGATTCCCAATAACTGCACAATGCAAATGAGGGTCGTGCAGCCAATATCAGCATGCACAGAGTGATGGCAATAAGCCACACACGAAAACACGGAATATGCACCCACACAAGCACGGCAAATATTAGAAGCACGGAAAAAAATTAGACATTTCAGCCTAAAGGCCGAACGCCCCCTTATCGGAGGTACATGAGACGCACACCGTGCTTACCATTGAAAAATGAGTGACCCTGTGGGTGGACCGCAAAACTGGTAAGGCGGAAAGCTCCATAGGTTTGATGAAGCAAGACAGGCAGAAGGTAGAAACGCATGTTCTTCGCCTAACGAAGCCCTTTGCAGTGCTGCCCCATAAACCCTAAACATGGGCGAGACGCCCGCTTACTCCCTGTCACCATTTCCGTGTCGCACCAGGCATTCCTAGTTTGCAGAAAACGTCGCACCGCCACACACTGGAAAACAAGCTTGGTATATCCCGCAACCGCACCTACAGGGTTCCCAAGGGTCAGCACCCTGTTGATGTCGTGTGGAACAGCCTATGAACGTTGCTAGTGTTGCATTGGACATACATTCTTGTTGAGGCACGAGGTGTTTCCGAGTGCTCCACCAGCTCCGCCGCACGTGTGGTTCCTTCTCTAAGACTCTAGGAATCGTTCACGGTGCGGCCAGTATCCATGAGCATGCAACCAGTTGCATGCAGGAGCACTTATATACTGTCATTTCGCGTTGATGGCTTAGGCTGAGGGGGCAACAGGGAGAAACTACTACATGGCCGTGCCGTCTGCGCAGCTTAGTTTTATGTTTGGA
>NW_013563675.1:873-2177 GCF_000499605.1 Eimeria maxima | reverse complement strand
ATGTACAGCAACTACAACGTTTGCCATGATTCCTAGTGGAGGTTCAGAAACCCATTGTTTGGAATTCTTTTGCTTGAAACGCACTCCCTGCTGGCCAATATAACTACTCGCCTTGGAATCAGGCCGCCAACAGCGTATTGCCTAGACGGCCTGTAATGTCCGTGAAGAATGGCGCTACGCGTGTATCACACCATGTCATCCACTTTCCGCTGCAAAAGGCATACAACCTGTAGTTCCAGAAACTCCCCTATGCGCAGCAGGGTTTTGTTAAGAAAGCTCTCCAAACCTCCAACAGGTCGCCATGCCTGCCACCCGTGTGCCAAGACTCACCATCTTTTCGTGTTCCGGGGAAGATCACGGTTTTCAAATGCTTAAACAAGGGCTACTATTAACTCATACATACTAGCATGCGCTAGTATCAAGAACCATATTCCTAAAGTGGATTGCATCCCGCCCGGGCCATTTGAACTGAAAGCGCTCCACCAGAATAACTACCATATTACGAAATGGAAGGAGCGCGAAGCCAGCTTCCCATGTTTGTCTGAATATGCTGATGTCCAAACGGCAACCGTTCACATGCATTTACCCACATATGGAGTTGTACACCGTTGACCCGTTGATCACGGGTACGTTTTCAAAGACGGAGCGGCAACCTGCATCTGGGGACTGTACTACTCTGTACTGTAGGTAAATGGGCTGCTATGCCAGCTAGCATCGCCCAAAAGTATGGCTCTGGCAAAGATGTGGGCCAATGCATACGTCGCAATGAGAGCGGGGCACTGCCTACTCATGATGCGTGTGCAACAATACAGCTAAAGCAACAGCGTTACACTGGCTACAATCATATCATACTCTCTATCCCATGAAAACACACCATGGCGATGTGACTGCTAGTATCGCTCTTCAAACGCTCAGCTGCCTACGTGCATGGTGGTCAAGGCGAGGCACCGGCTGGGTCATGACGAATGAACAGCGCTCAATGCACCAGCTCCTATATCTGCCTCTCGCCAAGCATCCCCACTTCCACGAAACGTAGAAATTCTTAACGCACTCTCTGAACACTCGAACAACTAGCCGACGACTAGCGCGCGCGCTCGAGCTGTTGCCTCACTAGTTTGTTGACGGACCGTAAATCTGCAACCCGGATAACAAATGGATTTTGATCACCTTCTGTGATCCTTTCGAAAACAGCCAACACATAAGCTCCAGAGAGACTAACGTTCGAAATGTTCGCTGTACTGTTCCGTAGAGGCTCACCGTAATTCGCAGGCCTTGAAGCATGGAATGTCTGGACAGACTGCACG
>NW_013563674.1:2692-4119 GCF_000499605.1 Eimeria maxima | reverse complement strand
AGCAACACTGAGGGTTTATACAAACGCGTGAAGACGGTTGGCTCGACATCCGGGCGTGCCGTAGGAGTTGGAGCTCCCTCGCATCCCCCCTTTAAACATTTTTTTTACACGAGGCGGCAACGCCCAACTCCAAAACCCAGCTATCAAATTTTCAACTGCTACACCTCTAATATGCTCCTAATCCTACTAATACTATTGAATTCCATCTATAGTTAAGCCTAGGTAACCTCAGATCTCTAATAGGCTGCTGCGCTCACTCTCTATCTTACTCGCTGGCTACCGCAACTGTGGACCATGTAGTGCCTGTGCACTACACCTCCCCCCTTGCCAAATTTTTTCTGATCCCGTGAGGGAGAAAACCCTAACTCTGAACGTCCTCGCGGTTGAACCACTCTACCCCATCCGTTGCAAAACTGCTTTGTGCGTATTGTTAGCTACGGTCCCAGTTGCCCCTGCCCTATTGTAGTGCACAGGCACTACAATGGACCTTCGAGGTGTGCCCTCGGGGTCTGGTAGCTCGAAAGAGCTTAAATAAGATAAAATATTTAAGGACTTAGGGCACTTTTAGAGAAAAGGGAAACCTAATAGGGTCGGAGTGCTCGCTAGCCTACACCGGCCATGGGACTGGATGCGAGGTTGGCGCTGTGACTCTGGCATTGACCCCTGCGAGGGTCAACAGTCAGTTCTGATATTTTGGGTTTTCCCTTAATAATATGGACTCAAAAATACGTTTTAGGAATTAATGTTATTTTATTAACGGAACGTCCGCTAGTAGGGAATGGAATATAGAATACAGTAGTGCAGTGTACACCAAGTTAGGCATATTGAAGAGACGCACGTAGTGACAGGGAAGCTCAGCTGTTCACTACACCTATTCGGTAGATTCTTACTAAAAAACAGCCCTGTCGACTACTTCTCCATGTGTTCTAGTTAGTAAACTACTCTTACATCTATTTCGTAAAGACTATCATCTATTCAACGTCTATGACTGCTGGATACGCGCATGCTCCGGCTGTCGTCGGCGCTTGGGGCTGTGCCGGCGAAACCTCCGCTTCGCAGGCGTATCACCGACAGCCGCATTTGAAGATTCCCATCCACTCTGTGGTTTTATCGACTCTCATCCAACACTCTGGTTTTATCTCCTCTTGTAAATCGACTTTGTGTTCTCCAAGAGTTTGTCTTCTCGTTTCTTCTCTGCTTTGATCGTCAGTTAATTGATGCCTCGCTTCCGGTACCAGGTGTGCCGACACCCTCTCCCCCCTTCGGAACAGAAGGTACTTCGCCGTCCCGTTCATTCTTCTTCGTCTTTCCTTCTTTGCTTCTCCTTCTTCCCTCCTTGCACCTATCCTCCCCAAACAGAGCCAACGTTAGGTCCTCCAAGTTGCATCCACATTGGTTCGCCGCTTATATGGCTGCAGATTCGAGGA
>NW_013563674.1:0-2592 GCF_000499605.1 Eimeria maxima | reverse complement strand
TAATAAACAATATCAGGCTGCCCCTTGCCTCCTGCAAGGCGCCCTATATTCGCTCATCAGTCGGATGGGCGGGCCCTCGTCCGCCCCTTCTGTCTCTCTAATAAACAATATCAGGCTGCCCCTTGCCTCCTGCAAGGCGCCCTATATTCGCTCATCAGTCGGATGGGCAGGCCCTCGTCCGCCCCTTCTGTCTGTCTAATAAACTCAATATCAGGCTGCCCCTTGCCTCCTGCAAGGCGCCCTATATTCGCTCATCAGTCGGATGGGCAGGCCCTCGTCCGCCCCTTCTGTCTGTCTAATAAACTCAATATCAGGCTGCCCCTTGCCTCCTGCAAGGCGCCCTCTATTCGCTCATCAGTCGGATGGGCGGGCTCTCTTCCGCCCCCTCTGTCTCTATAATGATCTCATTATCAGGCTGCCCCTTGCCTCCTGCAAGGCGCCCTATATTCGCTCATCAGTCGGATGCCATAGGGGCCTTAGGCCTATTAAGGAGTGGTACGTAGCCACGGCAAACGGCCGCCGCGCGTTACAATAACCACGATTCCTCCTAGTCCTTGGGTGATACGCGGCATCACGAAAGTGTGTTACAGCTCTTATTTGTTGTTGTCTATTAATGGCATTTTGTTTGTATTTTCTATCCACGAGAGCTCATCAGGTCAGCCCGCAGCCCTCTGTAGGGGAGGCTGCTTCGCTCAGTACTCAATGGAGTCGCAGCCGACCGGTTAACGATTTTCCCCACACAGTTCCTTTGCCCCAGTTGCAATGTGGACTTCCACAGCAAACGTGGATTGGCAGACCACCTCAGGCGGGGCGCAACTAACCGCTGCGCCCTGTTAAAGGCATCACTCATCAACAAAGAACAAAACATACCCACTCCATCGGATCCCAAAGCCACAAAAAGGAACCGAGGACAGCGCAGAGAGGGAGCGAAAGGACCTCAGGGTGACCCGAGGGGCCACTCCACTTCTCCTATAAACACGAAAAAACGACATAGACCCCCAGATTACTCTGAGGGTCCTCCATGGGCTGAACACCCCACACAAGCAGTAACATCTGTACTCGAGATGCTCAACGCCAGGCCAGCTCCGGCAACAAGACTAGCTCAGCAGCAGCCAGCAGAAACCCCCCCAGAGGCGCAGCTGACGCACACACAGCCGGATGCAGCTTGTGAACAACGGAATCAACCGATCACACGCAACCGACCACTAAGCATCCCACGACTCCCCACAGCAGCTTATGCGAGACTAAAGAACAAATTAGAAGATCTTGCGAAAGCTACGACAGCCAGAGTCTCAACTGGCACATGGGAAGAAGTGGAGATCGCAATTGAGGGCTTCACAGCAGTAATATATGACGCAGTGTGGTTTGCGAATAAAAAGCCAGCAGCAGCAAACCAGCAGAGCTCGAGGAAGCCACCATCATCAAACAGCATACAACAGGATACACGAAAGGCACGCGTTCCCCCACGACTGGCGCAAGCTCAAGACAACGTCAAGAAGGCGTTGCTTGCTCTTCGTGAAGAAGAGAAGGCACAGCAGGGACGTCAACAACGCCCAGATCCGCTTGATGATAAACTAAGGAAGCGGGCTCTGGAAAGGAATCTACGAACAGCGCGTCGCCGCCTCATTAACGCCCTTAACGAGGAGCCGGCTCACAATCTCCAAACACTCTATACAACAGACAGGGAGAAGTGCGTGGAGCAAATACTTGCCGACGAAGATCAACAACGAAGACGAGACTGCCCTATCCAACTCAGTCAGTTGGAAGCTTACTTTAAAATTCAGCACTCAGAGCAATGTATTAACCACCTCTCAGGTTGCTCACGAGTTCCTCAACCCATTAGCTGCGGCTCCAGAAGGAGCTAAAGGGATTGCTCGTTCTTTCTCAGAAGGGGATGTGCGTGCTCAGCTGCTAAAGCGCCACCTTATGTCTGCAACAGGGCCAGATGGGATAGGGTTCTTTGTGTACAAGCGGTTTGAAGATGTGCTTGTTCCAGCTATGACTGCGATCTACAACGCCTGTTCCCGGCATCGTAGAGTGCCAGCGAAATGGAAGGAAAGTGTGGCGGTTTTGATTCCGAAGGGAGGAGACCCACCTAGAGTTAAGAACTGGCGGCCCATCAATCTACAGGACTGCATATACAACTTTACGCAGCGCTGTGGGCCAACAGGATTACCGACTGGGCAATACAGTCAGGTGTCGCCTCCAAGTCGCAGAAGGGGTTTATGCCAGTGAACGGATGCCATGAGCATCTCTTTCTTGCTCAAAGTATTCTCCACTCTACCTGCAGGAGCAAGAGGCCACTGTACATGACCTACTACGACTTGAAGAACGCCTTTGGATCTATTCCTCACAAGCTCATACACACTGTCCTGCAGGCTCAACGGCTTCCGCAGCACGTTCGGGAGATCATCATAGATCTCTATCAAGGAGCGAGCTTCTGCATATTGACGAAGGAGGGCTGCTCAGGCAGAATAGAGAATAAGAGGGGAGTCAAACAAGGCTGCCCTCTCAGCCCCATCCTTTTCAATCTTGCCATTGAGCCGCTACTGCAGCAGTTGGCAGCATGCAACGAAGGCCTAGAACTACGCA
>NW_013563673.1:3179-4251 GCF_000499605.1 Eimeria maxima | reverse complement strand
TATATATATATATTAGTATATCTTTTTCTATTTACATGTATCTATGTACATGCATAGATAGACATAATAAAAATAAATAAATAAATAAATAAATAAATAAATAAATAAATAAATAAATAAAAAGGATAATTAATTAATTAATTAATTAATTAATTAATTAATTATAATTGGGGTGTATATGCAGGTCCTTCATCGTGCAAGAGAAAGAAGAGTAATTAGTAAAGTACAAGCAACACAATTAATGAATGATTTTAGTCGTGCATTATCTTAATTAATTAATTAATTAATTAATTAATTAATTAATTAATTAAATTAATTAATTAATTAATTAATTATATTTAATTATATAAATAAGTAAATAAATATATTAATTATTATTATATTAAATAATTTATTTTATTTTCTTTATTTAAAAAAATAATCACAAAAATAAATAATGCTGCTGCTGCTGCAGCCGCAGCAGCTGCTGCTGCAGCAGCTAATCTGCTGCTGCTGCTGCAGCAACAGCAACAGCAGCAATTGCTGTTGCTGCTGCTGCTGCTGCTGCTGCTTTATTGAAGGTAGCGGACAGCTGCAACAAAACTTCTATATATGTTAATAAATATATTCGGGTGTATAGGCAGCTATTTAATTTATACAACAATAAACAGCTAGGGGGAGTGCATAAATGTTGCAGGTATGTGCACCAAGTTGCCAATTATTCCTCATATGTATGCATGCATGCATGCATGCATGCATGCATGCATGAATGGGTGCATGCATGCATGCATAAATAAACAAGCTACATGCGCATGCATGAATGCATTGTAGGGTATGATCATAAAAGAAGAGTTATGCCTTATACACCCTGTATATATATATATATATATATATATATATATATATATATATACACAGACAGCAGACCCAATAACATAGCTATGTCCTCTTATAGGGATCGTAGGCAGCAACAACTCTCCTTTCTTCCTTATTAATAAATCCCTTTATCTCTTTTTTTTCCTACACATTTACAATAAAATTACTCAATAGCAAGAAAAAAAAAAAAAAAAAAAAAAAAAAAAAAAAAAAAAAT
>NW_013563672.1:0-2659 GCF_000499605.1 Eimeria maxima | reverse complement strand
TTTTTTTTTTTTTTTTTTTTTTTTTTTTTTTTTTTTTTTTTTTTTTATATTATGTATTTTATAGGAAAAAGAAGAAAAAGAAAATTACTTTTTGTGTTTTTTTCCTTTATATATATTATTAATATGTATTTATATATATATATATATATTTATAAAAGGAAGGAGGGATAGAAAATATTGCATGCATGCATGCATGCATGCATGCAAATATGCATGCAAATATGCATGCATGCATGCACTGTTGTTGTTTTTTTTTTTTGTTTTTTGTTTGTGTGCAGACTTGTTAAGGGACCAGCAGGTATCGCAACCATCGAGTAATTAAATTATTTATAGTTCTCTGCTGCAGCAGCAGCAGCAGCAGCAGCAGCAGCAGCAGAAGTAGCAATTGTAGCCATATATATGTATAATATTTATATATAAGACATTGCTGTCTTGTATATCCCTGGTGGGGCTGTGCATGCAAACTTTAAATGTTTGAAGCAGCAGCAGCAGCAGCAAATGCAGCAGCAGCAGCATCAGTTTCTGCTGCTGCTGCTGCTGCTGATTTAAATGTAGCAACAGCAGCAGCAGCAGCTACTGCTGCTGCTGCATGCATCGTGTCTGCATGCAAATTTAAGAAATAAATCGTCATTTTTGAGTTTTTATGTTATTTAAATAAATAAAAAAAAAAGAAAAATAAATAAATAAATAAAATAAATAAATAAATAAATAAATTAAATAAATAAATAAATAAATAATAGGCAATAATATGGTAGTTATTTCTACAGAGAAGAAGAAGGATATTTCTATCCATATAACAGAACTTCCTCCTCTGTATTATAATTGTAGAGGAACAGCAACATTAGTATTAATATTATATAAATAATAATAATAATAATAATGATAATAATTAGTTTGTTATTTAGTTGTGGTGTATAGATAGAAGAGAAGACAGAAAGAAAGGAACGAATATTCTTTATATGTTAGTATGCATGACAATGGAAGGATGGGGGGGAAAAGAGGGGAAGGGAGAGGGGGGAAATAAGGATTATAATAGGGTATAAAGAGAAGAATAAATACATTTTATGTATAATTTAATTAATTATATTTAATTATTTATTTTTATTATATAATTTTTATTTAATTATTCATGAATTTCTTCCTTTTATATTTATCCTTTTTGTATCGAATTGAGGTGTACGTACACCTGAATCGATCTGGATAAAAAATTCATATTTTTTTTATTTAAGGAAATAAAAGGAGAATAAATGAATAAATATTGATATTTTTGTTATATTTTTCTTGTTTTTGTTGTTTTTTTTCTTCTTTTTTATACAAAAGAATACAATTAATTACTTTTTCTTCTTTTTCTTCTTGTGGTGGTGGGGAAGTGGTGATTAAATATAACCACCCACCGCAACAAGAGGAACACCATCAACAAAAGAAGAAAACAAGAAGAATATCCATAATTAGTGCATATTTTCTTCTTTTTTCTTTATAAAATTATATAAATTATATTTATATAATTATATTTATGAATTTTATTGATTATTGATGTATTTATACTGTAAATAAATAAGAGGTTTCCTTCTTGTTCTTCTTTGCCACCACCACATAATTTCTGAATTTGTTTCCTCATTTTTCCCCCTTTTTCCCTCTTTTTTTTCTCTTTTTTTTCTCTTTTTTTTTTAATTAATTAAATAAAATAAAATAAATATTATAAAGATGAATACATTATATATATTACCATTACGTGATGAGATACGTGAGTATTATAAGGATCATAGTACACATCATGAAGGAGATAGCGGTATAGATTTATATATTATTGATAAATATATTATAAAAGGTAAAGAAACACAATTTATTAAATTAGGATTTGCTGCAAACATGAAGGATAAACAAGGAAATAATCTTTCTTGGTTAATTATGCCTAGGAGCTCTATAGCTAAGACACCATTAAGACTCGCTAATTCAGGTAAGGAAGTAAATAAATACATTTATTTATTTATTTATTTATTTATTTATTTATTTATTTATTTATTTATTTAGTTAGTTAGTTATAGTGTATATATACAAGGAAATAATCTTTCTTGGCTAATTATGCCTAGGAGCTCTATAGCTAAGACAACTCTTAGGGTCGCTAATTCAAGTAAGGAAATAAATAAATAAATATATTAATTAATTAATTAATTAATTAATTAATTAATTAGTAAATAAATAGATTAATTAATTAATTAATTAATTAATTAGTAAATAAATAGATTAATTAATTAATTAATTAATTAATTAATTAGTTATAGTGTATATATTAAGGAAATAATCTTTCTTGGTTAATTATGCCTAGGAGTTGCTTGTTAATTATAGTAAGGAAAATAAATAAATAAATAAATAAATAAATAAATAAATTAATTAATTAATTAATTAATTAATTAGTAATGGTTATTCATTAAGATGTATATTGATGAAAAAATTAGAAAAAAGTGTTTTATACTAATTTAGGGTTTATCGGGTTTAGGGTTTAGGGTTTAGGGTTTAGGGTTTAGGGTTTAGGGTTTAGAGTTTTGTATGATGTATATTATGATGTATATATTATAAATAGTAAATAATTATATATAATTATATATCTCTTTTTTTATTATTATATTTATACCTATATATATATATATATATATATATA
>NW_013563671.1:2242-4404 GCF_000499605.1 Eimeria maxima | reverse complement strand
TTTTTTTTATTATGTATATTTATTGTATATTATGTATATAAGATATAACATATAATATATATATTATACATGCACAAATATACATATATATATATATATATATATATTGTTATCTTATATACATATAGATATACAATAAATAGTTAATAAAGATAATAAATAGCATCAATAAATAAATAAATAATTAAATAAATAATATAAATAATTAAAAAGATAAGAATAATATTAATAATAATTACGAGTATATTCTCTGGCTTTAGATCTCTGTGCACGATTTGTCGTGCATGCAATTCATCAACTCCTGTAACTATTTGGCGAATTATACGACGTAAGGAGGGTAATTTGCTGCTGCTGCTGCTGTTGCTGCTGCTGTTGTTGCTGCTGTCGCTGCTGCTGCTGCTGCTGTTGTTGGTGTTGTTGTTATTGCCATTGTTATTGCTGTTTCTCTCATTGCTTCTGTCATTGCTGCTGTTGCTTGTGTTGTTGCTGTTGCTGCTGCTGCTGGTGCTGCTGGTGCCACAGAAGGCTGCTGCTTCTGCTGCTGTTAGCCTTATTTTTCTTTGCTTTATTAATAAAGTTTGTAAGGAACAAGAACCAGTAAAGTTCATAACAATATTTTGTATAATAAATCCTGCAGGTGTAATAGTATAAAAGACATTTTCTGCTGAGACAAGAGAAGAAGAACCACGACTCTCCTCTAAACATAATACTTCTCTTGATACAAATTTCCTCCATTTTTGTGTTCTTTTTATTGCTTTTAATTCCCCTGATGATTCATCTTTCATTAAATATACACGGCCAAAGGTTCCTTGACCAAGCATCTTCATGACACGAAACCTTGGTGCTGGTGTAGAAGATGAATCCAACGGATTACCTTCTTCTATTCCCTCTCTTATGTCCTCCATCTCTGAATAATTAAATAATACTATTCTTATCTAGTTTTATAAAAAAAAAGAAGAAAATGTGCATAAATTAAGTGGGAAACCGCAAGAATAATACTCTGTGTAGGGAAGTAAGTTTCCTCTTGTGGTCTGGGGTGTCTCGACAGCTCGATGACAGTGCAATCTGACAGAAAAAAGAGGAAAAAGGGAATTTTTCGCTTAATTTTCGGTGCGTTTTTGCTTTTTTTTGCTTTATTTGCTTAATATTCAACTTTATTCTCTAAAGAATGTTTATTTCCTACTTTCTTTGCTTTTTTTCCTCCAATTATACTCCATTGGTTGGTGTGTGGCCATTGGTGCACACACACCACTGGCTTCACTCGCATTAGTTCTTACTGCTTTTTCCCTGCATTTTGAGCTTTTTGTAGATATATTTGTATATTTTTGTTAATATAAATAAATAAAATATAATATAAATGGATATAAAGTAGAAAAAATTGTCAATTGAAGTATATTTATGGGAATTCCTTCCTCCGTCTCACACCAAGTATCCTGCCTCCTCCGCCTCTAGTACTCGAAGAAGAACAAGAGAAGAAGCAGCATTGATTAGAAGAAAAAAAGGGAATAAAGAAGAAAAGACACCCTAAATAAAGAAAAAGCACTACATTTTATATCTAATTTACTAAGGAAATGGAGAAAAAGGTTGTATTTTACCTTACACATAAGGAGGAACCTTATACAGATATACACAACGGACCAGCTACAGCAGCACCAGCAGCAGCAGCAGCAGCAGCAGCAGCAGCAGCAGCTTTTTCTCCCCCTTCCCCTCCTTCGCTGCTGTTGAGGTTAGATGCGAATAGGAGAGAATGCATTCAATCACAACAACACATTGTTGTTTTTCTTGCCTTTTTTTTTCTTTTTTTTTTTATATATTATTTATATATTAATAAATAAGTGTATATATATGAATATATATATATTAATAAACCCTAAACCCTAAACACTAATTAAGAGGAGGAGGGGGGTGTGTCTTCTTCTTTCTTCTTCTTCCCCCTCCTCTTTTTTTTCTTCTTCTTCTTGCTTTCTTCCTCTTTTCTTCTTCTTGCTTCTTGTGTGTATTTATGTATAATAAGTATATTTAGTGTAAACCCTAAACCCTAAACCCTAAACCCTTTTTTTTTTTATATATATATCTTATTTATATATGTATATGTATATATAAGAGGAGGGGGGAAGGGAGGAAGAAGAAGGAAAGGGAGGATAAAAAAAAAAAAAAAAAAA
>NW_013563670.1:3618-4143 GCF_000499605.1 Eimeria maxima | reverse complement strand
ATATACATATATACATATATACATATATACATATATACATATATACATATATACATATATACATATATATGTGTGTGTATATATTACTGTATATATATGTATATTATTTTATATATAATATGCATATATATAATGTATATTTACGTATTATATACTAATTAATTTATTTATACTTTTATTTATTATAATTATTAATTAGTTAATAATTAATATTTAATTATTATTAGTAATTAATTAATTAATTAATTAATTAATTAATTAATTGTTTCCTTCCCTTCCTATACACCGCTAGGTGACCAGAAGGAGGGCCCCTAGGGGGCCTCATCTTTTATACCAGGGGCTTCCTTTGGGGGCCCCCCTTCTTTTAGCAGAGGGGCCCCCCCAGGGGGGCCCCTGCTATTTACAAGGGGGCCCCCTTGGGGCCCCTTCATTGGTGTCTCTATACTATAGGGGCCCCAGGAACCAATAGGGTACTTTTATTAAAGGATTTATAAGAGAAAAGATAAGGGGGTACTAATAATTATT
>NW_013563670.1:2500-3518 GCF_000499605.1 Eimeria maxima | reverse complement strand
TAAATAAATAAATAAATAAATAAATAAATAAATAAATAAATAAATAAATAAATAAATAAATAAATAAGAGAGCAGCAGCAAATAAATAAAAGAGCAGCAGCAAGCTTTCTTACAGTTGTCTATATTTATATATAAATAATATAATATATATTAATTTATTTATATTATAAATAATATAATAAATATATATATTTATTTATATTATAATAAATATATTCTTTTTTATTTCTTTTATATTTAATTTATTCTTTTTTTATTTATTCGTGTAAGAACAGCAGTAGTTAGGTCTTTTTTATAGGAAAAAAGGTAAATAAAAAAAAATAATTAAATAAATTAAATAAATTAAATAAAATTAAATAAATTAATTAAAATAACTAAACTAATTAAATTAATTGAACTAATTAAAGGTAAAAAAGCAACAAAAAGCAAAGAAAGAAATTATTTTCTGTGTGTGTGTTGCGGTGTATAGGCAGGTGACCTTTGTGTATGTATATAAGGGAGTAATTAATTGATTAATAAATCAATTATAATTAAATAAATATAAATAAATATAAATAAATTTAAATAAATTAAATATAAATAATTAAATATAAATAAATACATAAATAAAGAAAAGAATAGATACACGTGAGCGATAGGCGCCTGTGTGTGTGCTGCGGTGTATGCATACACCCTATTTATTTTTTCTTGTATAAAAAGGAGGAAAAAGGAATAAATAAATAAATTAAGAATTAAATTAACAATATACTAAAGAATATAATTAAATAAATATAAATAAATAAATAATAATAAATAAATAAAGAAGAATAAATAAATAAATAAATAAAAAGCAATAGGGGCTTTTTTCCTCTCTTCTCTCTCTGCTTTCTCTCCTTCTTCTTCTTCTTATTAATTGCTTATTTATTGTTTATTTATTAATCATATTTATTTCTTTTCTCTCTTTTATATATATTTATTTATTTATTTATATATATTTAGTGTCTATATATATAGATATAAATAAATATTTATTTATTTA
>NW_013563667.1:3088-4781 GCF_000499605.1 Eimeria maxima | reverse complement strand
TGTCTCAACTCTGGCTTCATATGGGGCTGCTTTGTAGGCGGAGTGGTAGCAAGTAGTTTTCCAACTCGTGCCAGGCTGCCGCCCGTCCAAGCAAGCATGGCCCTGAACCGTATGCCGCAGTGCTGGCGGTTCCAGGAGTGTAGAAAACAGGGTATGAACTGTTTGGCATGAGTTATATTTTGAATGTTTTGACTCTACCGCGGTTCAGGGCAACCATCTGCGAAAGTCAAGAAGCTGCAGCATCCTGCACAGCCAGTTGCAAGACAACCCCCAAAGCAAGCATAGCCAACCACACTTTGCAAGCATGCAAGCAATAATACTGTCAACAAGTCTTCAACAATGAATTTGCTTTCAGCAGCCTGCCTGATCGCATGTAGGATTAGATGTACCAACGTCAGGTGTTAAGCAACCGCCGTCATCGATTCCAGTCGGTGAGCTCGGTAAGGAGTAAAGGTTAAGTCTTATTTGCTTGAAATACCTTTTCAAAAAACTATTAGCCACTGCTAATCCTTACTTGGATCCTTCCTTCAATACGAATGAAGTTTTAGGCTTGGGTCTCTGCTCATACCTGGGAAGCCCATGCTGTCGTCGGATCAACAGGCAGGCACATATCCGTCCCACCGCGCTACGCAAAATGTTCAATCGTTCAGAAGACTAGTCTACTTGAGTTATAGATATTCATTCTATTCGACGGTCTTGAACAGTCTTTTCTGCATGTTCTCGCTCTCCCTTTTGTATTTCGAACTCTGTGGGCTGGAGCGACATTCAAGGCTGCAATGCATCGACGAGATGCCGTACCCGAAAATCACAACTTGAAATCCGCACAAGCTGGTTGGGCAACGCAAAACATACCCTATAGCATTTGACATTTTAACATTCTGTTCAGCATTTGTGGATCACCTCAAAATTTTTTTTTGTTACTCGCCCTCAGTGATTGAAGCCTGGGAACAGCTTCGTCGCCGACAGGAATGCTGTTTTCAAAAACTCGGTCCTGTTTTCCTCGTTGATTCTTGTTACCGGGAATTCTCCGCAATTCTTCTGGTGTCTGTTTCCAAATGGTAATGGGCCACTGTGTGTGCGGGAGTGGCTCAGCTTTCTGACTATATAGTTTATGTAGGTCTCTGCTACCGGCTCCATGGAGGTTAGCTGGCTGCCGAAGGAGAAGCCAGTTACATGGCACCAGACCACATCCCAGTCATATTTAGACTTGCCTGCAGCACCCCATGGCAAAGATGTGAAAGCTGCCACCTCCTGCACGGCGTACAGTCCCTGCATCTCCTCAAGACCCAGGAAGGGACTGCCACTGGTTGCTGCACTTGCTACAGTGTCAGCTGTCATCTTCCTTGCCTACCTGTGCAGTTTGTCAATTCGAGGGAGACTGTCC
The DNA here is from genome assembly GCF_000499605.1 of Eimeria maxima. Taxonomy (NCBI): domain Eukaryota; phylum Apicomplexa; class Conoidasida; order Eucoccidiorida; family Eimeriidae; genus Eimeria; species Eimeria maxima. The sequence continues at coordinate 3,397 of NW_013563667.1, read as the reverse complement.
AAACGATTATTTGTGCGCAAACTCGCCGGAGGCGAGCATGGCGAAGAAAACAATGAGACAGACCCGTGCGTCCCACACAGTGACAAGGACATAAAGGATCTTCCAGGTACCCCAGAGCAACCTAGCGAGGGTCGTAACCCTAGCGCACATGGGCTCCTTCGTTACCCGTCTTGGAGTGGAGATTCGGAGACTCCATATCGTATTGCGCTGTCGCTAATGGGTGCTAGTGCTGCTCCTGTCGAAGGCCTTTACCGTGCAGCAAGACCCCATCTAGGACCAGCTGAAGAGAAGAGGGGTGAAAAGAGATTC
>NW_013563667.1:1647-2988 GCF_000499605.1 Eimeria maxima | reverse complement strand
GTGTAGGGCGTGGGGCCAAGGTACAGAAATTGGAGGCACCGATTCATCACAGCCTTCTTGGACCATCGGTCCCCCACCTAGACCCTGAACTCGATTCACTCGTTGATTCCACCTTATCTGAAGGCACACGTGTATTATACGAAGACGCGTGGCTCCTTGATGATGTTGCCTCTCCCTATGTAGTACCCTCAATATTGGAAAGTGAAGATGCAACGCCTGGAGGGGAGTCTGTGGGCCAGCAGAGCCATGGTGCGCCTATGCCAACATCAACAATCTCGACTCCACTACTACCTGGGAACCTGTCTACTCTGGATAGCAGTGACTCGCGCGCCATGAGTCCGTTGAGCTTTTTCGAGTCGGTGTTGTCAGAAGTCAACCAGAGCAGTGCGGGCCTGCAGCCGGATGATTGGTTGTTGAGTGGCGATGCGGAAGTTTTAGAGGAAGCATTGGGTCTGATGCACTCTGGAACGAAATATTCTATGTTGCTAGGTAGTGGTGGTGAAAGCCAAAAATGGGAAGGATCTCGCGAGAAAATATCGGCTGGCCCATACAAAGGCCAAATGCATGTGGGGGCAGCTTTCAGCTCGAAAAGATCCATCCGGGACTCTCGCTTGGAGGCAGTTCAGGTGTGGCATCCAAATATACTGAAGGACTGTTGTCGTGGCGCCTCTACCCATCAGCTTGCAGTTGCCCGATTGTAGTTTTTTCTTGGTGAAGGGTGGATTCCTGTGTGCCATATGTATGTGTTGTGGTGTAGGAGCCAGCAGACATACCACCTGGACTACCTTCGACCTCTACTGATCCTGAGCATGCAGGGGCAGCAGGCGTGTTAGAATCACCCGTTCTTCGAAGCTTATTGTCATCATCTTCTACTGGCAACATACAGCCTGGAATGCCTTCGACGTCTATTGATCCTGAGCAGGGAGGAGCAGGAGGCGATGTAGAATCGTCTGCGCTTGTAGGCGTATTGTCGTCATCTTCTACTGGCAGCATCCAGCCTTCATCGCCGAAAGGCAGTGAAGATTCCCTGCAGGTAGGCTGACCATCGGAAGAGGTTGGCGTTTTACTATGGCACGACACCGGCAACCAAGAAGTACTTTTGGGTCAACGCGTGCTCGTTGCGTATGAGTCTCTTGATTGTCCCTTGGTCTTTGCCGAGGCGATGTGGTAGTCGTTTGCTTGCCGCCACCATAAACCTTGGAGTGGGGCTACCCGGCATGTTGTCTTTGTGGAGGCATTTGAATAGACTGAAGGGCTGTTGTCCCGTCGCCTCGAGCCATCAAACTGCAGTTGCCCGACTGTGATTTTGTCGTTAGGAATGGTAGATTTCTGTGTGCCGTA
>NW_013563667.1:0-1547 GCF_000499605.1 Eimeria maxima | reverse complement strand
GGCAGCATCCAGCCTTCATCGTCGAAGCGCAGTGAAGCTTCCCTGCAGGTAGGCTGACCACCTGAAGAGGTTGGTTTTTTACTTTAGCACGACACCTGCGACTAAGGAGTACTTTTGAATCATATTGAGCTCGTTGCCTCTGTCTCGTGGTATGTGTCCTTTGCTCTTCGTCGAGGTGGTCTGGTGGTCATTTCTGTTTCGCAAGTATAAAGCGTGGAATGGGGCTGCCGGGCGTGCTGTCATTGTGGTGTTGTCCTTGCTTAGGTCCTAGCTTCGCAGGCTCAGGCTGCAGCCGACAACCTCGTTGCTTCACGTGGTTGGCTGGAAGCGATGTTGAGGGGTGTCTCTGAACAGCTTCTCAGAACGCATCCGTTTTACCGTCTCCCTGAGGTAGAGCCATCGCCTGGCGGGCGAAGTTTTAGCATTCTTAACGCAGGGGCGTTTCGTTATAGGAAGCAAAGGGTAGCGTGGGTACTTGACATATTCAGGCAATTACTGACGAAGGACCGGCTGACGAGCAAGGAATTAGAAGTTCTCCTGGAAAAAACAGAGCAACTGTATGGATATGCAACGACTCGCATGCCTGTCTATAACAACACGAAATCTGGAGCTGGGCATAAGAGCTAGGAGGGCTGATTTGTGGCCCGCTGTAGTTCGTCACATACAAAATGTAGGTTATCACGAGAAGTCCAAGAGACCCATTTTGGGGAAGACGTATCCGAGCTCCTCCATACTTAGTGGTCTAAGAGTTGCATTTGACTACTACAGGAGGGGCTGCGCCACAGAAGTGCTGGGCATAAGAGCTAGGAGGGCTGATTTGTGGCCCGCTGTAGTTCGTCACATACAAAATGTAGGTTATCACGAGAAGTCCAAGAGACCCATTTTGGGGAAGACGTATCCGAGCTCCTCCATACTTATCACGAGAAGTCCAAGAGACCCATTTTGGGGAAGACGTATCCGAGCTCCTCCATACTTAGTGGTCTTAGAGTTGCATTTGACTACTATAGGATGGGACTCAGGCCTCCCCTACGTCTTGTGGTCGGTTTGAAATTGGCAATGCTTATGGCACCCAACACCTCGGAATTTAAGGAGCCAACATGGGATGCTTGGAGGGAAGACGCCTTGCATTGGCAGCACAACATCAAGCCAAGTGCACAGACAACCTTTTGGCTAAACGAAGAAGCGCCACGTCGACGTTCGTGAAAGATGGGCACCAACGACGGGCAGACATGACCCCGGTCTGGCGTTAGCTGCAGGTCCAAGAGCTTCCACTGCAAAGATGAGACAGCCCGCAGGAAGTTTCCTTTAAGGGTTTACTCGCCTCTACTTGTCGTCGAAATTTCGCCAGCTCAAGTGAACTGGAAACACTGGAATGAAATATTCAAGCACCAGCTTCATTGGAGTAGTGTTGGGGGACCAGACTGGCTCGATGATGTCTCCCAGTTAAGACAGTAGGGGACGTATTGGCGTTAGTGGCTGAACTGAGCTCTCTACCACAACATATTGAACTGGAACGGAAGTGGGAAGCAATCTGGCGTACGCGGGGT
>NW_013563665.1:28404-44232 GCF_000499605.1 Eimeria maxima | reverse complement strand
GGATACAACGGCGAGTACTCTTTTGAGGACATCGGGTTGCATTGCAATAGTTTTACTCAATGCACAAGGGCGGAGAGTGTTGCTTCAGGTCAGGTGTTGAATGTTTATGAGGTGACCCATTTACATTCTCCAGATCCGCATTCATTGGTAGCATCTTTCTGTCCGTGTGTGAGCATCATTCCCGACGGCTTTGAGCTGTTGGTTCACTCTGTCTGCATTGTAATTTGCGTCGGTTTGCGTGAGCAGGCATTGTGGTTTCCACAACATGTATCTTGCAGTGCTTCAGACACTGCATAACGTTTTGTGGCTGTCAGTTTGTGCGTTAAGTATCTCTGAGGGAGGGCCATGTTGGGGGGCTTTTGCAGTGCCGGTGCATGGCATAGCATTATCATGGGCTAGGGACGTTCTGCGCAAGCTTCCACTGGCATGAATGCCTGTGCTATCCTCCCCGTATGTGCATGGTTTGTGGCAGCTTTACGACATCTTCCTCTTACACTTTCTGATGCTGTCTCCGTCAGCATCCACCGTAAGTTTTTAAGTTTGGTGTGGCAGGTAGCCCATGGTGTGTATGGTGGATCAAAATTTTCTCTTCCACATCTTCTCGCTTGTTCCAATGGTGCAGACACTGAGAAAAGCATTAGAAAGATCTCATACTTTACCGCCTTCTGGATACGGTCGAAACACAGGGAATGCAGTAGTAATGAATCAGTAGGAACCTACGGTCTGCTAGGGCCACCATGTGGAGCAACGCCGTTTCTAGTGGTTGCTAACTGTCCTTGCAGATTGATAGAGCACACGCTACTTCAGGACCTCTACGATTTGTAAGTCCTTTTCTGTGAGCTCTGCTCTGGAAACCTCCGTCTGGAGGCTGCGCTACCAGCTCTTACTCTTCGATTCTGGTCACTATTCCCCAGTGCATTGTCCAATTTCTCTGGCGCCGGCAACACTGGCATACACCGACAGCGCATCAGTATCCGTACTCCACTCGTTCTCAGGAGTCTGGTCGCAGGTATTTTGTGTTCTAAAATAGCTGTACAGGAGTGGTAATGGAATTCCGTAAGGTTTTATGGCTGCCAGCTTGTGCGTCCAATGGACTTGAAGAAGTGTAACGTTTGCAGCTCGGGCACGTGCCTTAGCATTGGCATTGGCTAATGACATTAGGAAGTGTATCTGACTTATCCTCCCTGTATATGCAGGGCTTGTAGCGAGCAGTTGGATATCAACTGGTGTGTGCTTGGTTGGAGCCATCCTCGTGCGTACTCTTGCTCCTCTTGCCACCTACTGTTATAGTCTCAGCGCCCATCAACAGCAGCTGTCTAGGCTTGCAATCAGACGTTGAAGAGCTACTAACTCCCCCGGGATTTCAGGGATGTACTAAGTGCGTAAACTTTGCAAGCCAAACCTAGCGTTAACTATTGTTCCCCTGCCGCAGTTGACTAGGCGTGTTCTTCGGACGTCAGCTGCCTGTGGTTATGGCTTGCATCTCGGTAGGATCAATTTTGCTCAGATGGTGCGTCCCATCACAAATTTTGGTTGGTCACTACTTGCACTTTCTGCGTGCCAAGTAAAGATAACATGGCATATGTCGTGCTAGGGCAGGTACATGGTTAGAATGCCGTTTAGTATTCCTGCTTGGGCAGGATTGATGACTAGCGGGTGTTCTCCATCCCCTTCAGTGTCATTGCTTGCAAGCGAGTTATTGTCTGGGAACCCTTAGAGAGCACCATTGAGAGTACGCTCTGGCTGGGTTGCATCAGCACGCACATGGCATTGCCAACGCACGCGGTACTCAGTTGTATCCTACCCAAGTGACGCTGTGTTTGGTCCGTAGATTTTCCCATCGGGTCTATTACTCACAGAATCATTGGGGTTACTACAGGTTGCTTGGGCTTCTACGATAGACACGGGTGTTGTGTTGGTCAAATGCAAATGGCCAGAGTATACATTCATTCTGTACATTGCAAAGCTGCTCGGCCAAACCAATCTGCATTGAGTAAGAATGGGGCTAGCGCTGGACGCCTTACCAGGGAGCAGTTAGTGTTCCCCTTCCCCCCCTGGATACTACAGGGAGAGCATGCATCGTTGCATGCTCTCCCTGTAGAACGTTGCCTGCGGTCCGATGCTCCTGGCATCTCGACGTCTAATTTGTCATGTTGTGGAACACAAAATGTAACTGTATTGCAGGCACTTAAACGGTCTTTTGAATGGCCAGCAAGTGAGTACTCAGGTGACCACGGTAAGTTGCTCCGTTGCAGCGTCTAATACGTAAGTGTTTCTTAATGACTTTGTGCACCGCAGAAAAACATTCTTAAGGTTAGCTTCCACCTGAGAACACTTCCACCATTTGTAGGTCTCCAGTGGTGTCGTCTGTTGTCGCTTTCAAATGTGTTTTTCAGACCTTTGCCGCCATGGTTCTTGTTGGCATGCAAACACGATAAAAGACTCCACAATAATCTCGTTTTTCTGCTTTCTACATGCATACAACAAGCGGTCAGTTCCCCAAATTGCGTTTTATTATTCTATGGAGCAGTGCTGTGGGGGCTAGTTGAGGCTGAACATTACATAGCTCGTACGTTGATTCATCTCATGACACATAATGGATCATTGCTTGCTGTCCTAGCGCCATCTCTACGTGCGACCTGACGTGCCTCGGTCTAATCGACAGAAATGGCCTATGCTCGATGGAGCTTCGATTGGCATAGATCTATTGTTCAAACTACGCGTTGCCGTCTTCGTCTATGCTGCTCTGTGGCAGTTACGACGGAGCAGTACTATTATCTAGTGCATGCCCAACGACTTGGATGGTGCTGCACTGCAATCTATATCTCGCAAAGCTTGCTAATGTGACTACGAACATGGCTTCCCATTCAAATGTACACATCCGTGCAAGGTTCACTATTCGGAGATCTGGGAATGACAGGACGTATGCCAGCTACACCTAGAAAAACCACAAGGCCACAGAAGAAACGTGCTGCCCCTTTGCAGAGTGCTAACGGCTTTCTGAAGCAATTTGGTTTGGGAGCATGGCCCTGTTGCTGAGGGTCTTGAATTCGTTCGAGGAAGGCACATACCTAGCAAAAGGGTAGCTGTAGCCCTTGAAGACTGCCAAGATTGTACTCATCCACGTGCGTGTAGGGCGTTATCTCCTTTTCAAAGCTTTTATGAAACTTTTGTGTGTATGCTTGTTTATATTGTACTCAAAGCAGATAACGCAATTCATCTGGGAACGGTCTGAGGACACGTACGTCTCGCTAGATTTCGTCACTTACGAGACATTACGTTAGCAGTTTTTCGCCATCCCAAATATGTCCATATGTGGCGCCGGCGTTCAAAGAAATTGCTGAATCTCCAGGAGGTACGTTCCATGATCTCCAGGGAATCCACCGATTATATCCACTGCAAGTGGCTCCTTTGCCGGATGCGCTAGCTGTGAAACTCATCCTGAAAGCTTTTGGCACGAAACCGCTTTGCTGAATGCCATATCCCATGCATGCACACCATCATCATTTTGGGCAACTGTGATTCCGTAGATCTCTTGGCTGTTAGTGTGCTAGCGATTGTGTTTTCCATGAGGGCTGCGGCGCCCTGTAGGCTTCGTTACCTTCTTGACTTTATCGGTGTGTGCACGAAAGAACTAATTTTGAGGCCTTCGCAGACAAACAACAAGCTTACAGCAACTTGGGTACAGCACGTGGCCCTATTTTATAGCTTTATGCATAGACAGCATTCGCATGAACGAAATTTGCTCTTAGAGTTTCTTTTGGCTCTCCACTTGCCCACAGAGGGAGTTCATGCTTCTCGTTCGTAGCGTTTGCCTGTTTGCCATGTGCAGACAACAGTATTCCTCGAACTCCATCATGTTTCGGGTTTCACAGGAAGTAAGTTCGGCAGTCGTATAAAAATATTCCAACAGGGCACTCCAGCGGTAATGGCGCGTTCACGTGGTGTGCTATCTTCGCCTCAACACACGTCAAACAGCTCAGAGCATTATCTCTAAGCGAAGTAGAGGATAGTAAACTAGCATGACGTGTTCTAGTAGAAAAGGTGAGTCTTAAATGCTGCACAGACACTATAGAGGTGTTTCAATTATGACCAGCGAAATCGCTTTTTTCCAAACTCACTATTTGAGAACCGTATTGTCACTCGAGCTTGCGAGCTGTTGTTTTCGTGCCGGTAGCGTTGGTGCTTCAGTGTTGGACACTCGGCGTTACCTCCTGCGTTTCTGATACCTTCACGATTGCATTACAATATCGAGGGTCTTCATTCTTCTGGTACGCAACGTTTGGCCTTCTGTTTTATGTGGACACCAATATTCGACTCACTCCATCATCCTTCGGGTTTCGCAGGAAGTACGTTAGGCCGTCCTTCTAAAATATTCTAATATCGCACTCCAGGAACGTGAAATCTGTAAAGCTTGTTGGCTCTATCACTAGTGAGCCACACAGAGTCTGACTGCAGCTGGATGTTCAGGTGTTGCGTAGAAAAGTCATACTTGCTTTTGTCGGGTTCCTGGACCCTTGTTTGCCAGTCGTGATATATTCTTCTCCAGTATCAGAACAGCTATGCCCAGAGTGCACGTTGTTCACCTTGACTACTTGGTTATTTTTCTAAACGCATGCACGTCATTAGCGGCAACGCTGGCAGTGCTACTCACGGCAAACTAGTCCTTATGTAAGCGTCTAACAAGTCCTCAGTTTTGTCAAATCAGTATAATGTTGCTGGTGGCATTTGACGGGTTTTCGGCTGGTCAGGATGTGTGTTTAATATGTATCGGGGATCGCCGATGACCGTATCAAATAATTCCATTGCATTACTTAAAAACTGCGCCCTTCTTCACTTCCGTTTCCTTGCCTGCAATATGCAATAACTTCACCTTTCGAGGCCAGTAGGATTTTCTGGGTCATTTGATTTTCCTTGCTGGCCATCTGTTCTGCCATGCTTTTCCCTGTTTACCATCTGTTCTGCCATGCAGGTATATGCTCCATGCCACAATTACCATCTTTTGGAATTAAAGGCGTTTTGGCCTCCTTTTCATCTAATAACAAGCGCTGCCTCCTTCATAGCTGTCATATATTGAATTCCGGTTGGGGTCCCGTACACGTTTGGCTGCTCCGAACAAGTGGCCTGCCTGCTGGCTCGAAGCGTTGCGCATTGTGTGTAGTCGGTGCAGCACTGCTTTGGAGACTTTTTGAGGCGGAGGAGAGAGTAGCTAGTGCGTTGCTCACGCCATATTTAGACTATCCACATTTCCCCTATCACCCCATTAGCTGCGCAAAAGCAACCCAGTAGCTTGACCTTGCACGACTTTGGCCCCACGGCGGCGCGTTAAAAGCCGGGGCGTGTAGCATTTCTTCCCACCAGAGGCCCCCAAATTTTGGACTTCCGTTCTTGAAAGCATTTATAGCATTCTAGTCTGTGTGGCACCATCTACGTGACTATACATAGTGGTTTCAATGTAGTGCGGCGCTATGCAGTTTTATGATGATTTGGTTGTACTGGAGGCGTTGGCGCTCTCACCTAGCGTCCACTCGTGTGATTCCTTAGCAGCGATGGTTGGTGCGCTCCGACATACGTCGCACTGCGCAGGACGTGCGTTGAATATGTACCATGCTGCATTCGCGCGTAGTGAACGCCTGGCAACATGGCAGCCCAATTCACTATCCAGGGCATTTTGATGAGTGTAAGCAGGAAGAACACTCCTCCTGCCTAGTTTTGACTGTCTGCGTAGTGCACCTCTGTCTTGCAAAAGAGGTACCAAACCGTTTGGTACTCGCGTTCTGCTGTGCGTTCTGTATGTAATAACCTGTGTTTTCCGTCGCTGCTGACGCAGTTTTGATGGCATCCATTGCGCGCGTCATTCACATCTGTAGCAGTATGAGGATTCGGTTGCCGCATGGACCCTTGCATACGCATTCAGCTTGACTCCCTTGGTCTACAGCGTTTACGTTGTTTAACGCATGCAATATCGGGTGAGACACACCAGCAGATCCGGGAGAGAGCAGATAGTGCGCCACTTTCGTCTTGTCACACGCCAAACACTGCAGAATATGCATGCGCAGTGCAGTATTTGAAGGCAGTTTGGCGTAGCTGAAGCTGTTTTGGAGGGCCTCCAGGCTTATGGATGGTTGAACTTCGCCATCCAATGCTTTGCGCCTAGGAGCCCCATGATCCTTGTAAAGGTACTGGTTGACAGGTTTATTTGCGTTCAGTAACTTACTTCATGCGTTAGCGCTTGCTTGCACTCAATTGTCCATCCCGAACTCGCACAGAAGTTACCAGCAGACAAAGCGACTGGTTAATTGAGACAGGTCCTTTTCCAACCTGCACAGCAGTAACAGTTATGGAGCTTAAATGAACCTTCGTTCGTGCGCTGCATCCAGGGTACGCGTCTTGCAACTTGTGAGTTCTGAGTATCTAGCGAGTTCTGGCACCATATACTCGCCTGCGCTGGAGTATGCAGAGCGTATGCTGAACACGACTGCTAAAACAACCTCTTTTGGCAGATGCTCACAATGTAAAACCTTAGAGGGACTTATTAAATCAATTGAGATCAGTTTGACAACACTCCGCAAGAATGTCGCTATAGTTGGAAGCTTGCCAGTGGATTAGGGACAGCATTTGGGGCTCGAAGGACCCCACCAACTCGTTGTGTACACTTAGCTGTTTCGCTATTTTCTTCTCCGATTTCATCTCCGGGATTGAGTTTGTTCAGTGTATGCTCCTTCCTTGAACTACTTGTTATGTTCACCATCGCTTGCACTAATTGGATGTTTTATACACGATGCTATTTCAACTTCTGCAGTTTAGGTTCTCCTTTTAATCGAGGCACAAGGCCCGTAGTGCCCTTACGTTTGCCAGGGATGTGCACCGGCACTGTAAAGACTTTTGAAAAGTTATGAAACGAGCAGGCTGTGCGTTAAATAAGTCCCATCGAAACTCAGGAGACCCTGGGATATAGTTGCATTGCACTTCTACAAGATAAGCATTTTTCGATGATTGTGTGCACCGCGCCAGCCCTTTCTGGGTGCACCATATAAGGAGGAGGTTCCGAATGCCCACAACCTTCCTCTAGGAGAATCCGTGTCCCGTGCTTGTGAGTGTTGATATTCTGCTCTGCCCTGCACGTTTGTGCTTCACAGCACCGCAGCTGTCTTTGGGCTTCCTAGCGAAACCATACGTGCAGGATAGCTCTGTCGTCGCTTGCCAAAAGAGCACAGGTGCTGTATCTAACAATAATACAGCATTTTGGCTGCAAGTGGTTTTGTTGTTGTCAATCTATGCAGAAATGAGTGGGAAGTTCTTAAGGTTGAGAATTGCTTAGTTAGTGCGTGGCATATGCCTAAGGGTTTGCTTGATTACGTTATTTCACATATTCATCCAGTGGATTGCCTTCTTCTCTGTCAATTTGCGGGCTTCCCTGTAGTTGCATCTGCTCATAATATTGGGCACTACAATACATTTAAAGCCATAACCTTTGAGCGATCCAGACACTGATAATCTAATTATTGGTTTTCCGCTGTTCCATGCATGCTTAATGGTGGACACAACTGCTCATCCCGTCTCCATCCAAGCGTTCCATGTTTCAGAACTTCTGGATGATACAGTTACGCTCCTGATGATGTGTATGCAGCAGCTAAGCATCGGATGGGAGAGGCGACGAATATGCAGGATGTTCGTCCAGTTTCCTGGTGTTAAACTAAGGATGACGAGAATGCACAGAGTCTAAGCACAGCTGAGAGGCTATTTAAGGTGATGAAGCAATTCAGTGCAGGCCTTAAGGTGTACGTTGAACGTTTAGTATTTATATAAGCCCGCCATCAAAGCTACCCAAGCTTTTTATGACCATGCAAATTAAATTGTTGGTTCCGGTGCAGGTCGTTGTACGCCGGTGTAGCTGGACTTCTGCCGGTGTAGCTGGACTTCTGCGGTTAACTGCCTGTCGGCTGCAAATACGTATAGCAATTGCTCGTACGCACAGGAAGCGTGGGGAATGCTCAGCTAGTATGTCCATGCCTCCTCAACAAACCCGTATCTGCACATCCAGAGGAGATTTATGTGGAAATATGGTAAAGCTTGTCAAATGGGTGCAAGGCTGCTAGGGCCTGCACCCTATTTGGGACTAGCAAACGTCTCGCATAATTAGTTCCTAGTAAGTCTCTGGAGGCTGCATTGTCCCGGGTTGTTGACCCCATGTGTGGCTGGCTGGATGTGTTGGCTGGTGCACGAGGGAACCACTGTCAACATGAGCATCAGCTACAAATTTAACTAAACTGGTGTTGAGCATTTGATATTCCACAACGTTGTGAAGCAGTGCGTGACACATCTGGCAGAGTTTGGACTGTACAGGACGTACGTTGCATAGACCTAATCATGTCAGCTATCACCAGGATGTGCATGTTCTGTGCATTGCCTATCCACCTAGCATTGGTGAATTTCATGACGGTGCCCTTCTCAGACTCATGCAAAGAATTTCGGCTGATGCCGTGAGGCTGGTCGAGAACATCTAAACAACATACATGCAGCACTGGTGGTGGATTTCAAGGTGTTTCACCCAGTGTCTGGTACTTGGGAGGAGTTTCCCTTTAATATCGTAAACGCGGGTCTCTCCCTGGTATTTGCAAGCAATATTAGTAAGACCAACTGTGGGTTGTATACACACGAAGGGTGGTAGGAGCATTGCGTTCGGGTACAATAGAAGGGCTAATGAATTGCAGCCGGGCTATAGAATTCCTCAGATCGTGTTGCCTTCCTTCATTTTCCGGTCTGTGAAACCATGTGCACCGTCTGCCTGCCGGGGGCTTCAGTCGAAATTCCACGTCGAACAACTACGGAAGATATTAGGGTCAGTTCCTCGGAGAAGAGCATCAGGGCTCAAGTGGGTATGATTACTGTGCTGCCATGTTCCACATATATTTGCCTGTCCATTGCATCTTCACACCTTCATGTCCGGGTACTTGTGCTATCGCGATCTGCGTCTTTCGAGGAGCAAAACATGGCTGGCAGTGGAAGCGGCAGTACAGTGTGCAGTTCGTAGCTGGACCTGGTTTTACGCACGATAGCAGAAAAGCGTTTATTAAGGCTACTTTCCTCATGGCACCTTAATAAGTGCGAGTATGGAAGTGTGCTAATAGGCAAATGTCCTTTTGCTCACGCAAGTGTTGCATTCCACGCCTCTCAGGAGCCTTTCTGTGGGTTCCGAAATGCTCCGTATACTGTGGCTCGTGTTCGCCCGTTCTCCACAACGTTTCATACCCAAGGCCTAGAGTTGTGGTTTCCATTCGTTTTAGTAACCCGATGCACAGACCCTTTCGCTTAGCTGTTGAACTACTATCCTCTATAAAAGTGCTTCAATCGTATAGAGGTCATGTCAAGGAGATCTGCGCGGTGAGCACGTATTATGCAGAACACAGGTGCAGAAAGCTGTTCCTCACCACAATCATCACCAGGTGTGCAAACAACCGAAAGCGTGCAAGTACTGGCCGTCTTGCATAACATAGGATTTGTTAGTTCTGCACGGAGGTGCACCTAATGCTTGGGCTACCATCTGGAACAAATTTTGCAAATGTGCATCGACAAGGCAATAGTGTTCCAACTAAGTCTTTTCAGCTCGTATATGTACTGCCTATCAAATCATGGTGGTTCATCAACGGATAAACAACACTTTATCCGGGACGTAGGACGGTGAGACTCCAGGACTTCCTGCACTCCCTGAAAATATCCTCCAGAATATGTACCCCGACAGCGAATCAAGAGAGCCAGACTTATGGGTTACATTGCCTACGCGTTTAGCAATCTTACCTACTCTCTGGAAACTTATGGCTTGCATGGCGTGACCACCTTGCTGCAGGTAAAGGTGCGCTCCCTTTAACTGCATCATGGATATAATTTTTCAAGCGACTAGTGCACGGATGTGTCGTTTCGTTAGCATCAACCTTGGTACAGTAAGTACGTTGCGGTCCAGTGGTGTAACTGAAAGTTTCTTCTGCAAAAGAAGCAGACAAAATTCCGTCTATGGTCGCACATTGGTGGCGGCTTCATCGCAGTGTTGGAAGGCCTTCAGGTCTTGTCCTTGCACTGGTAGTCTTTTACCGATGGCTGGTACCCTCGCGGAGCAGGGATTCCCTCTTTTTTTATTCTATATTCACGAAATCAGATTCGGAATGCGAATCTTTCCGGAGAGGATAAACCCGCTTCCGGTTGTTTGGTTTTTGCCCTTGTATCCAACTTGGTGTATTTCCCAACTTAAACAATCAATGTATAATTTCCCTACGCTTCCTAAACAGGAGCCTCCAGATCCTGAGCTGCGCTCTTCAGCTTATGGAATTGAAAGGGCGCCGCAGTCTCTTGTACTAAACACTTTTACTAAACATATGCTACCTTAGCATGCAGGGCAGTCATAGATGCTTGATATGCTGCAAACGTCCAAAGATGTGTCCCTTGGAGCGGTGAAGGCACACGCAAGATTCCACCCGCTGGGTGCTGCTACAGGCCGCCAGCACTTCCCTTACTCCCAACTAGGAATGGCACGTTTTAGGGTCTCTATAGTTTAGTTGTACTAGGACTCCCTGTCATGCTTCTCCCTAAACTCCTGTGCGTCTTGGCATACGAATACAACAAAATTCTGGGCCTGTGTTTGTTTGTCCGTCCATGCACATATATGTGCTATGCTAGCACCTTTCCGTTGGGCTTCTCTTTCGCTCGATAAAAACGGCATGGTCATACGCTAAGAAGAGAGCAGATGACAGCAAGATGGTGTCTCTAGCACTCATGGACTTTACGATTGGATGGCACTGGAAATCGAAGGAAGAATAAGCCGACTACAATCCTTGAACACAGACGAACAAGAGGCACGGAGCAAAAACAGGTGTTACAGCAAACGAGGATGGGGGCGTCAAACGTACTAAGCGGAACGGGTAGAACGGATACATCGGTACGACTAGCGGGCTATTCCCTGCAGTGTGTCGGTTACTTTACAGTTGGTTCGGCGAGCTGCGGAGTAGAAAGGGCAGCATGCAGACAGCGACTAATACGCGCCTACACCTAACAGCTAGCAGCAGCAGTAGTACAAACAGCACCAGAAACAGCTAATGTATCTCTTATCAATGGACTGACTGTTAAATTGGTCGTATGGAATACTACCTAAAACCAGACCAGCAACTCCCGCTGCTGATGTGATGCTGCTGCCCAAGTCGCAGCACCTGCAGCATCAGTAGCACAGCTGCCGAAGCTGCGTGGCTACCAGTGTTGCCAAGGGCACATTTTTAACCAAACGGAGCGAGCGGATATGCTGCCGCTGCTGCACGCTGTACATAGCAGCACCTGGTGCAGCTTTTGCGCTTCCTCTGCTGGTGCACCGACATAACCAACAACATGATCCCCCTTCCACTGAGCGGTTCTGCGCAGCGGCTGCTGCTGCTAACAAATTGTGCCCGCAAAGCTTCTGTGGAGACAAGTGCTGTTGCCAGTGCTGCTGCAGCTGCGCTGAGAGCTTGGCGACTAGGCAGTCAGGCGCAAGTGGTGGGCTGCCTGTAGCTCGAGGGCCCAACGCAGTCCTCCAAACACACACAAACCCACAGACCACTGGCCGCTGATGAACTGCCCATATACCACAGGTGCGGCAGCACCGGCAACAGCAGCAACCAGCTGCCACCCTGACAAATTGATGGAAGCTGTCTTGTAAGTTAGCTGCCTCATTGCGCCTTCACCCCGAGGCCGCACGCGCACAGATGCTGTTTTTCTCTTTTCAACTCCCGACGGAATCACTCCCCTTGACGCTGCTGCGGGTGCTGTTGCAGCGGAACACTTTGGTGCTGCTGCACCTAGGTCATCCGAGCTGCTGTAACAAGAGGAAAGAGTTGCTGTTTCTGCTGAGGTCGAAGTGAGTGAGGGGCAACGCTCAGGGAACCCCTCGCCACAGGCGAACACTTCCGCGGCCCCCTGTGTTGCCGCTGTTGCTGCAGCTGTTGTCTTAGCTGCTTCGCACTCCGCCTGTTCGTCTTCTTGTTGCTTCGCCGCCACCGCCAACCCGCAGGGCAGGCTGAAGACGAGCAGCAGCGACAGCCAAATGCTGCCGCTGTTGTTTGCGTTTTTCTCGTTGGTTTTGCTGCCGTTACAGATAGAGGCCAGCAGGAGCGAGGAGCCAGCAGCCACAGTACAATGTGCGATAAGATGGAGTTTGTCTGGGGCGCAAGACAACCGGTAGACGCCTGCTGCCGCGAGCGCATGCAAGAGGAAGAGCAGCAAGACTCGGTTGCTGCTGAGGTGGGGAAGGTAGCTGCTGCAGTAGAGCCTCAAGAACAGTACGGCGTACGATGTGTACATAGCCAGTGCGATCTGTGCGTTGAGTACCTGCTGCTGATCATGGAGGCAGAGGGCTCCCTTCGTTGCCAAATACATCCCCACTAGCATCTGAGCTATCTGCATAAGAGTTATTGCTGGGCGTGATTGCCTCAGCACCTGTTGCAGCAGGCTCCGGCTGGTGCTGCGGGTGCTGATGCTGCTGCTGGCATCTTTGGCCCCCTTGGAGCTGCTAGGTCGTGCTGCAGATACGCAGCAAGTCAAGCAGTAGTAGAGGTACATCAGAGAGTGCACCCCCAAGTTCATAACAACAAACCCGTGGGCAAAGTCCACATTGGTGCGCTGGGCAGACCAGCAGTAAAGCGTGACGGTGAGGTGGTGGTAGAGGTGCAAGAAAGAGAGGGGTTTCTTTTTCAGTACGAGGATGAACGTATCCCCGAACTCCACTGCCTTGGTCAAAGTAAAAAGAGCCACTACAACACGTACAGGAGGAGTAAACAGACGTTCCGGGTGTACAGGCACAGTGAGCAGCGACGGCTGCTGGATCAACACCGTCATAAACCCAAGGAATGACAGCAAAGAAAGCACTAAATTCCAAGTAAAGGCGATGCCTCTCAGCGAGTACGCAGGTCGCACAGACATAAACATACGCACTATATATACTGCAGGAAGGTATAGCAAACAGGTAAGCATTATATGCCACTGAAAACGCACTGCCAGCTCCACTCCCTTGCCGGGCCCCCAGGACTCAGCCGGAAACATCCATGACAGCACGCGACACAGAGGCCTGTATCCCACAGCGCACATTACAGCTACGCATGCCGCCACTGTAGCCGCAGCCGTAGCTGCACTTGTCGCTGCTGCAGCGCCGTTCTTGCTCGCTGCTGCTGTCATTCTGGCGAAAAAACTCGCACACTCGGGGCAAATCAAGACACAACGGGCTTCGATCGGAAACAGCAGTGAAGACGGATACGCTGACCAACAAGAAAATAAATGAGCAGGTCACGCGCAACGAAGGCCAGCAGCAAGCTGCTGCAACAGTTTTGCTGCTGCTGACGCCACTGGTGTTGCTTCTGCTGAAGCTGTTGGTGTTGCAGCTGCTGATGCAGTTGTTGTTGCTGCTGCTGACTCTTCCGTTTCCCTTTGACTGATAATACTCCTCCGCCAACATATGCTGCCAGTGCAGCAAGGAAAAAAGGTTGCAAATGGCACCAGTGGTGGGTGGTCGGTGCCACAGCAGGGGCAGCACCAGCGGGCGGAGCAAGCGGCGAGGAGCAGACACAGAGTGTGTTGGCTACAAGCGGATTAGAATGCGACTTCTAGTAGAAGCAGCTGCAGATGAGCCGAATTGGCAGCCAAACCATATCAAGACAACTGCTGCAACGCAGCAGCTGCTTGCGGGTGCCTCGGCGAGCAGCAACACCGGCGGCCTATGACTGAGGGCTTTGAGCCGTTAGATGATAAACAAACAGCTGAAAATCGTCTTAGCAAACAAATAAAAGCAGTCTGAGGGCAAAAAAACGAAAAAGAAGCACAGACAGATGGAGAAACGCCTCTATGACTCCCCTGCCTACTGTTGCAGCAACCACCCACAGAGCAAGGCTGCGGCTGCCGCGCGCAAAATAGGCATAAACCTGCTGAGATAAACATGTTCTTTTGAACATTCAACCAGCATGCAGTCAACTGCCAGTGGTTTGTCCGTTTTATCTCCATATTTCATGTAAATACCGATTTTTACCTCCCTCCACTCCATGTCGGAACTCAAGCAACGGCACGGTGTCCCGGCGCAGCAGAGGACCCGCCACTAGCATCCTCCCTTCCTTGCAAAGTTAGGGGAAAATGATCCGAAATTTTCCTTCTTTGATGCATTTAAAGCGTCAAAGGCACCCAAGGTGAAACCAATAGGCATGAAGAGCTCAAAGCCAGCAGCCAAACTCAATCCGCAGCATTCTTCCTAATCAACGCGCGCGCGAAACCACTGCTTCGCGTATGCACGCCAACGGCACGCCACAAGCCAAAAGGCGTTTAAACAATCTTACCGCGCCATTCATGAGTTCTCCGTCACAGCAGAATAACACCCTCTCAAATCCCGCTTGCACAAAACAGCAGTATTGAACCGGAAACCCTAGCCCTTAACTCTGCAAAGGTAGCGATAGCATAAATAACGTGGCTGGGGTGCACCGGTGCTTCCTGACAGAGTACACATGCATCAGCTACTGGGCTTTAATAAGGATGTAGCTGTTGTTGCTGGTGCGGCTGCAGTCGTGCCTCTGCTCCATTGTGCGGGCACGGCCCGTGCACGTGCTTCCAACCTGTAAATTGCAAAGAAATGTGTATTCCCCCTTGTTCACCTCCCCACTGTCCACAAGGGCAACGGGTGATAGCATGGTATAATCCCAATCTGGTGCTTTATGGGGCTTTAGCTCTCAAGCTTCACGTGGTGTTGCAACCTTCTGTTAGCTTGTCTGTGGTGTTGCAGCGCTGAACACATAGCAGACCAACGGGACAATTGTGGCATCCCCTCTACATCAGCAGAGGGCACTTGTCCGAGACTGTCTGGGATTTAAAAAAGGTGAATATCGTTTACGATGTTACGAGTATGGGCATATCCGTTAAGGCATATCCGTCCCCCTCGAGTTAACTTGGGTAACCTCCCTGTTTCTGTTGCTATAGCAAGGTTCTTGCCCAGCTATACCAGATGACACCGAAGAGGATTCAGTCCTCAGAATCTCGCCAGTTGTTGCTGGTTAGGTCTTGTCTAGCTATCCACTAGTATAAGTGTGTTCTTTACTCTTAACACAGGCTGCTAAACCGTCTACTGATGTTCCTCTGCAACCACGCCTACAAGCCCAGTACCACGCGACCTCTGCGTTTCGACTGCAGTGAGCAATTGAGCAGCGCTAGAAATTATTCTCCCTTTGGGAGCTCGTAAGGCCTCCACCTTCCTTTCAACATCCTCAGGAATACTGAGGCGTTTTTATACTCCTTTTGGGGTTAATTTGTGGGGCTTCTAAACACGTGTTGCACCTGCAATGCCGTCCATGCCGAAGGGCCATCCCCCTCCCTGTCTTTGGAATCCACATTTTATGATCTACTGCGAATAGTTTAGTATTTTTCGTTCTCTGATGGCAATTGTTATGCCGGCTTATTGGAGGGCAGCTTCCTACCAGCCAAAGAAGTGCGGTTTATCGGGGTCTCACGCCAGACGGAAACGGCCTGCATGCTTTGATCGTTAAAGCTGCCTAAATATTGAATTCACTATCAATTAATATGAATCTGAAGTAAATACTCATTATCAATTGGCACAAACTACTGCTAACCTGGTCCACGACTTAGTTTACACACACGCGATTCGCAGCTATAGCTAACCAGCCTCAGCCACGAGCTGATAGACCATTGGTCCTCAGCTCGTGGCGAGTCTGAACCTCGTCTTTGTTTCGGACATGTCCTCCCCAAGTTTTTGTTTTCGATTGGGAGCATTATTCATTCAGGGCCCCGACTGCTATTGATTCAGCCCCCCCCCCCCCCAAT
>NW_013563665.1:7118-28304 GCF_000499605.1 Eimeria maxima | reverse complement strand
ATTCCCCCCCCCCCCCCCCCAAAACGCTCAAGCTGTGCTCGTTGGGTTACCCACCGGCTTCGATGCACCGAAGGAGCACTGTGGGGGGCCCTAGGTGGCCTCCCGAAGCTGCCTCTGCCCCTGCTGTACAGAGAGTAGAAGAACAGTTGCGAGCAATCCTAAAGAACGACCTTAAGCGGTTTGGCGTCCTAACGCATGCAAGGACCCCAAACCCTGCCCTTGCTTTCTGCCGAAAGATTGGCGAGGGGAGTGGAGTGCTATTCCCCTCCGCATACAGGCCAGAAGAAACCCCCCCATGGGGCCTCCTGCAACAACCAAACGGCTTGACGCCGAGACTGGGTCTCCCCTCCTCCACAAATAGCAGTCCGAGGGCACCAAAAGCGGTGAGTGCATTGATCTTCTGCGCGCACCCAAGGCTGGATCTTAGGAAGGGAATCCCTGAACATACGTCAACAAGTGCAGATGGAGGGGTAGAGGCACCAGATATGGAGAGCAGCTGCAAAGCACACACCAGAGTCTGAGGATTGAGGACACTTGGAGGAACAAATGGGCAGCATGCGCCTGCCGAAGGCAAAGAGAACAATGAGAGACGGCATAGACAGACAGGTAGCAAGTATATAATTGAGACGAAAAGATATGGAGATGGGTCTGACAATACTTAGAATTTTCAGCAAAGACATTTGCCAGTTAGTGCATACTTGTAGCTGCCCGTTTGCCTCACGCGAAGGATCAGAACAGGATGGACAAAATGAGTTTTCACTGTTACCTGCTTTTGTACGAGTCGTTTGCCGTTTGCGGCCTCTGATGTCTAGTTTATGGTGTAGTAGGGTTTAGGGTCAGTGGCGACAGGCGTGTGTTGCGCACTTCATCGAATACCCGCAGGTGCCTCCGAGGCCTAATCTGATGGACCTCTGGTTTGCTGCTACAGAGAAGGAAACTGCTCCAACTCAAAGACAAGGGAGGCCCCCGGCTTCCCCTTACGCGGATTGGGATCATCTGCCACCTGATGCGCACGTTGTGAGTGATGCAAAGGGGGCAAGGGGAGACTTTGGAAAGCAGGTCGGACAGTTGGTGTCTTCTGGTGAACCTCCCTGTGTTGTTCCCCTGAAGCCCTTGCCGGCCCTCAGCGAGGATGACTTCCTTCGGGGCCCATGGGGGCCGCCACTAAGCAAGGCAAGCAGGCGGCACCTGCTGCGCGTTGGTCTCGACTACAAGGAAACACTGAGCCCACGCAGCCGGAGAGAGTGGGCGCCCATGGAGAGGGAGAGGTGGGGGCGGTCTCGTGTACTCAGGTATCTCATCAAGACACACCAGGTGCGCCTTCAGCCCCTTTTACTTGTAGCCCTCACACGGCTTTTTGCTGCGCCCAACCCAAGGGCACGTACCTAAGTCGTGTAACGCTTACTGCTCTGGAGGAAGGCAACATGCAGGAAGGCGGCTGACTAGACCTTAAGGTGTCTGCATACGCTCTTCACAGGTTGTGTTCAAGCGGGAGTTGTTAGCAAAGGAGTTCAGAGAGGACTTTGACAAATACTTAAAGAATAGAGACCACAAACACAAGCAGGAGCATGTGGGTTTACGAACTTGCACACGGCAGAAGGTCTCCCAAGGGGCCTTTTACAGGGACCCCCAAAATAACACCTTGAGGGCCCTCAAAGGGGGAGCCGTATCGGGTGGGTTCGTCTGGGGCTCTTCGCCCGTAGACAATGGCGATACCTTGCTTCCTAGGGGCTCTGCGACCTCTAGCGACCCTGAAAACTATATGTATGAGGACTTTCAGGGGCCGTTGCCCTTCACTTCGAGAAGGGAACGTTCTAAATATCCCCCAATGCAGCAGGCTCCTTCAGAGGGGAGACAGCACGGAGGGGCCTCACAAAGGGAGCCACAAAGGGATGCGCTGGGGGCCCCACACAGGCCAGCCCGTGGTTCCCTACTGCAAGAACCTTTCCAAGGGGGGGCGGGCTGTGCAGTGATGCAGGGATACAGAAGCAGAACAGGGAGGGCTGAGAGGAGGTGGGAAATGCACGCGGCAGGAGACAGCGTTGAAGGGGATCAAGCAGGCACAGACAAAGATAGCGAGAACAACAGGGAGGGAGGTTCAGGCGTCGATGAAGACATGGAAGGAGAATATTACAGACAGCATCTTCCTTGGTGCTACCATTTTGAATTTGAACGTGATTTAGTCCCCCAAAAGACACCAAAAACTATCGAAACGCAGAAGGTTGACACACGATCCGCCCCACGCAGCGTGAAGCACATCAAAATGCACAGTAAATCCCCAAACCCTAAATCATGAACCCTAAACTGCGCATAATAGGACCTGACTCCTGACAGCAAATCCACCATCATACATTTCATGGCCAATACAATGCAAACAAGGACTAGTATTTCTGTGTTTCAGTGCGTTGATGTGCAGAGGCTTTGGATGCCGAATTGGTCCGTCTGTTTGAAGCGGCAACAGGAGAAATCCCATCCCTCTTCGTGGGGATGGGAAAACCGACGCAAGTTGCTGTTGTTGCTGTTGTTAGAGTTTTAACTTGCTGCTGCTGAGGATGATGATGCTGTTGTTCCGCAGCTTCTACCGATGGTGTTGCTGCTTCTCCTGCTGTGACCTGTCAGTATCGTGCTGTTGCACTTTCTTATTCTGGAGCAGAACATGCCCACAGTGTTTACCGCTGTTGCTGCTGCTACTTCTGCTCAGCCGACAGAAACACCCCAAGGACAAAACAGTCCCCTTCGCGTTGCTAAGAGAATATGGTGCCTTCATCGACGAGATCACATCATGCGGGCTGTTGCAACAGGTGAGTCAGCATAAATCTAGGTGTACCTGCAGCTCCCCTGCTAAACCTGTAGCGGTGGCGTTGCTGTAGCTGCCATGCAGTTGCAGCCGCTGTAGCTTCAGTGGTAGCTGCGCGTACCTGTGACGAACGGCAGTTTGGAAGCTAAGGCGTAGGATTAGTTGTAAAGGTCTACAACCACGAGCAGGAGGGGGGGCCGACTCGACCTCAGCAGGAGGTGCAGCCGCCGCAGGAGCTTTTTTGCTTGGTCTATTTGTTTTGCATCTGCGCTTTTCTCGATATTATTTGAACAGGAACTGGACAGGTATCTGCAGGAAACAACTGAGCCGGAAGCCAAAAAGAGCATTCCTCACATGGAACCGCCGAAGGGGCCCCGCATTAACCCTAACTACAATCTAGACAAGGACAAACTTGAGGCAGCAGCGAGGAAGCTGCATGTACACCCCGAACAGCAACAGCAAACGTTTGAAGGCATCGAAAGCAAAAGAAAAGCACTACTTGAGGAAGCAGGAACAGTTACAGGGGGAGGACGATACATTGTGTAAGCATATTCCTCGCATGCTGCTGCTGCCCTTGCTTATCTGGTGGATTGTGCCAGTAAAAGGATCACTCACGGCAAGCGAGTGACACAGGAGCAGTGGACGCAGCAACGGTTGGTAGGGACTAGCACTGCAGCAGCTTCAACTATAGTAACGACAAAACCCCCAACGGAAGCTACAGCGTCTATGGACATGAGCAAGGTTTGAAGTTTTTGCAAATGCCAAATACGTTGACTTCAACGCGAGCACAAACCGGTGCCGACGGAAACAGAGGGACAAAGTATAGACTGTTTGCGTTTATGCAGTTGAAGCAAAAACAGCTGTTCTTGTTGTTGCCGCTGCCAGGTGAGCCGCTGCGCCTGTCAGTGTGGTGGAGGCAAATAAACTACGGTGGCGATGTTGCTGGGGCACCGCAACAGCTGGCTTGGCTGCAGCAACTGCAAAAGTAGCGGCAGGAGTGAGCCCCTGCAGCAGCAACAGGAGTTAGTGCTGAATACCCTGCTGCAAGTGCTGCACGAGGTCATATGCCCTCGTGGTGAGGGACTGGAGCGCCTCCCATATTTTCGTTTCCATGAACGCCGCTGCTTGCAAGGGGGACAGATGCAACTGGAAGCGAGCCCTACACACAAACCCCCAGCCCAAAAACATGAACACCAAACCTTTCATTCCCGAGCATGCGCCCATGGTGAAACAAACCCTTACGGCTCCTCGGTACTGACACTGAACTGCACGCTCAATGTATCATACTACCATAAATATCATAGGTTAAACCCCAAAACCAAGAACCAACTATGGAAGCAAAACGGTTCAGCTGTGCAGGCTATACGGCTAGAATAGGTGTATGGCTTCAGGGTTTGCAACGCTGGGGCGAATAGGGTTTAGAACAACGGGGGATGGGGGTAGGGGGGCACTCAATCTCAGTCAAGGGTAGATTCGAGGGACTCTCAATCTCAGCTGCCAGGACATTAGCCCTAAATCCCAAACCAAAGACGTACCTGAGATGGTCCACCGCGAAAGGTTTGAAACAGGCGATGCGAGAGAACTGCATGGCCTCGAAGAGTGATATGAAGTCGTCCGCTCGCTCGCGAAGGACAAGGAATCTGAGAGGCAGCAGCGGTAGCAGCAGCAAAAGCAGCAGCACCACCACTATCAGCGGCAGAAAACTGGCCAGGAGACATTTGAAATTTCTACGTTATTAAGACGCTGTGAACTCTGCGCATGAATGAGGAGAGGGGCTCTGCGCAACCAGGAAAACAGACAAAGGCTAAAGACATTGGAACGGCAACAGAGAAAAAACGTCAGCAATAGAGGCAGATAGATGAAATGAAAGAGAAGAAGCAGTCAAAGCAGAAGCATGCCAAGGCATCAAGGAATCCACAGAGTGTGAGAAAGGCCCTAAGGCATGTTTCTTTGGGATCTCTCCTCCTTGGAGACCAGAAGCATTTTCTGTGGCTCAGCACGCTGTTAGCACAAGCGAGTGCTGCTACTACTGCTACAGCTGCCGCCTCGCCCATTGCTGCTGCTGCTACTGTGGCAGCTATGCGAAAGCTGGCCCCTACCCTCTGACGCATTTGTTGACGAAAGAGCGGAACTGCGGGCTTTGTTCTTTGCCGAGGAGTGCATACATCTCTGCAGTAAGTTTAAATGGAGCTCTTTCAAATGCCATGTCGCCTCCAGGGGACAGAGCCAGCATAAACCCAAAGTCTATGTGCAGCAAACGCCCTGACTGGACCGATAGCAGCACGTTTCCGTTGTGCCTATCCTTCACCTGCAGCAGCTCCCCATGCCACAAGAAACAATCAAAATGAGCTACACCCAGCTTCGCTGTTCCCCGGCGAAAGATACGCAGGAAACAAGCAATTAGTAATGATACTAACGGCAGTACACTAACATCGCAGCAACTGCCCCAGCAGCAGAGGCTCCAGACCGAGCGATTGTGATTTTATACAAACAGCAACAACAGCAGCACCCGTAGCAGCAGCAGCTGCTGCAAAAGAGGCTCTAGCAACAATTACCTGCAACAGGTAGCTGAGGACAGCGTAGGCAGCTAAGGAGTCGGCGAAGTTCTGCGTGGCGTTCTCGAAGGAAATGCGGTGGGACCTTCCGCTTAGCAGCACTTCATCTTGCTGTTGTTGCTGCTGCTGGGTTCCCACACGCTGCTGTACTAACTGCTGGTGCTGCTGCAGCTGCTCCTGTTGGGTTTCTTCCGTATCGCTGTCGTTGCTGCCTCTCAGTTGGTGGGGTCCAGTAGCCCTCCCCTCTCCAAAGCATCGATTGCCTCCTGCTGTTGCTGCACCATGGCTGGAATGAGGATTGCCGTTAACCGCCAGTGGCAGATTGTGCATGTTTCGGAGGCTGCTGCGCCTGCTGGTGCTGCTGCTGGTGCTGCTGTTTTCTTTGGGGAATGTCAGGGCAAAGAACTCAACAAGGGAGCAGCCGAAAGTCTTCCCGATTTGATGACGACTTAATGCACTTTCTACAACAGAGACTGCCCCACCGAGCTGGCAGCCAGCCTTTCGCCCCCTTGCTATGGTTGCTGCTGCCGGGGAGCTTGAAGAGCCTTCCACAGCAGAGGAGGAGTCGGAGGCAACTCCGTGGGGAGCTGGGGAGAGAGTCTTTCTGTTGTTGCTACTGCTAGCTGCTGCTGCTGCTGGTTCCACTCCAGCTGCTGCTGCCGAGGAGCATGCCGAACCAGGAATAAGACCCTCATCACTGCTGCTGCTGTCACATGGGTGGTGGTGGTGCTGCTGTGCTGCTTCTGCCCTCTGGATAACAGCTGTGACACCATACGGTCGCAGCCATGATGACTCCCCGGCAGACGCAAGGACCGATAGGCACATCTGCAGCAGAAGCATCATGAACAACAAGTATACCAGCAAGGATGCAGAATAAGACATCTAACAGCCACCACACCACGATCGGTCCATCATTAATACAAACACAGGCAATTGCCACTAACTAGCCGAAAGCAGCAGCGCCAGCAGGAAGAGCAGGCGAAGGGTTCTTAGAGAAGGAGCAGCAGCAATACATATTCTAGGAGAAAGAGGAACAGGAAGCGCAGCGAAGACGCAGCATACATAGGCGCAACACCACATCCTTGGCAGTGGGGACACCAAAGCAATAAAATAAGCAGAAACACCAAAACGCTTGTTGAAAGTCCCAGCAGCATGCGGGGAGGACGAACGGCAGCAGCAAAGTTGGCAGAAGCAGCAGCAGCAACAGGAACAGCAAATTAGAAGCTGCAGCAGCGAATGCTGGAGACTGACTCGCGTTGCCTGAACTGCTAAGGCGTCCTGCTGGAGATCATCAAGCAGCTTGAAGATGCAAGCGGGGCGTCTGCCGCCTCCAAAAGCCTCAAAGGAAAGCAGAAAGGGGGCCTTAAGAAGACAAGCAAACGAACGAACAAACGAGCAAACAAACAAACAAATGAACAAACAAACAAAAAAACAAAGCGAAAAACTGACTGTTTCTTGTTGTGCCGACAACGGAAACATTGACGGCTGGCAGAGAGACCAACCAATAGGCAGAAAAAGGGAAACGGACAGAAATAACGAAAAACGACGCCAAGTACAAACGGACACTGGAATGCATATACACACTGCCTCTAGAGAGGCACAAACAACTAGTCATCCATTGGCGAAGGAGAGAAAAAACAAAACAACAGAAGCAAGACCGCTAGAAAAAGATAACGGCACCAAGAAGACCAAACAGAGCACAACAATGAGAAGGAAAGCAACAACGAGATTAAGACGACGACATAATGCGGTACCATGCAAGTAGGAAAAAGAGTAACACTAAGCTCAGAGATAAGGAGGAAAGGAAGGGATAACAGATTGAGTCCTAATCTGAGCACCACTAACGTCACATTGACTTGAACAGCAACAAAAAAAAGTTAGAAAGGTATTTGGCTCAAAATCAACTAAAACGACTAAACTCAGCAACAAAATAAAGTTGGAAAAAGAGAAAAATCAGAGAGAGGCGATCTAACCTTGGCTGCAGATTGCATGGCGGTGGCCGACTCAGGCAGCGCCTGCTGCACTCTCAGGGGCTCCGTCAGCAACCAGAAGCCCTCGCAAGGAGACGACCTCTACAGAGAAACAGACAAATGCAGCAGCATAGAGGCAGCAGCATCAGAAACACCAAACGCACCGGAAGCGGAAGCAAGGCACCCCAATGGGTGAAAGTGAAATAAAGTATTCAGAACACTGGGGAAGCATTTGCACTAGGATTCAGGGCTTGTGGCTTAGGGCTTAGTAAGGCGTTTACCTGCAGCTCTTCTATCTGCTGCACGAAGAAAGCCTTCCTTGCAGAAGGGGGAAGACCCACTGCGCGCCCGCTGTAAAACCAGCCGCAAACCGTAAACCGTAAGCCCTAAGCCCTCAACCCTCAACCCTTGGTTCTGTCGCAGGGATACGCTCCCGCATCAGCTCCCAGCGAGGAGGCCAACACAAAGACGATGGCAGCATCATATAATACAAACAGACAGAGAAGGGGCACGCACGCAAGAACACAAGGGCAGCATACAGGAAACGGAGAGGCACCAACAACCAAAGCAACGAGGATCGACAAGGAGACTGCTACGGGTAAATAAAAACACACATGGGCAACGAATCCGGTGCAGCTGCAGACACTTTTGTCTACACATCTACAAGGAGACCCTATCCCCACTCTAATCGAAAATATCCTCCCTGATGCTGTTAGACCTTGTTAGGAGAATTAATAAAGGGATGCTCAGGCACGCAGTACTACCAGATCAGCAGCTCAGCAGCAGCACAAAGGCAACGCAGCAGCAACATTGTAGCACCACAGCAGCATAACAGCAGACAACTCTTTACCTCAAGCCTATTATAGCCTTCCAGTACTGCACCTGACTCTCTAAGAAATCCCGCGCGTCCGTACTCATCAAACGAAACAGTTCAGCCTAAAGCAATAGCAGCAGCAGCATAAGAAGAAGTTGCAACATTAGTAGCGAGAGTAATAGCAGCAACAGTAACAACAGGAGCAGCAGGAGGAGGAATACTAGCGATAAGTGAACCGAGGCAACCCTCCTCAAATACAGTGAGATGGGGTGCAAGGGTAGCCAAACCCTAAACCCCAAACCCTAAACACTTCACGCTACACCCTAGGCTTTCCACAAGCTTTTACCCGCAGTTGCTTGGACTTAGTAGCAAGAGGGTCACTGTCATCTAGCTGCAGCACACAGCAGCAGTGGCAGCACCAGGAGCAGCAAGAGCATTCACAGCAAACAACGTCGAGGAACGTAGTTGGAACACAGTTCCAAGGAATGCATGCATGGCAGAATATGCTGCGTGCAGTAACACCAGAGGCCCGGATATCATGCAGCAAAAAAGAGGAAAAAAGGAACTAAGGAGGGAGGAGAAACCTAAATGAGGAGCAAGAAGGTAAAATAATGTAAAAGTAATCTATGCATTGTTTGCTTACATTGGAAGCAGAGTCAAGCTGCATGACTAAAGAGAGCTGGCGGTATGTGCACTTGCTGCTGCGGCCTCCATATTCCTCCCCTTGCTGCTGCTGCTGCTGCTGCTGACAGAAATCTGCAATGAAGGCCCCTTCGAGAGCTCTACCTGGATCTACACGAAGGGCCTGCAGCAACTGCGGTTGGAGGAAGGAAAAGAGGTTCTGGTGCGGCGTTACTGGCACGCTGCTGGTGCTGCTCGTGGTGCTGCTGCTGCTGAGCATCAGAACCTGGCAAGCTGCTGCTCGCAGAATTCGAATCGGACCAACAGCAGCAGCTTCACTTACACCAGCGGAGACTTCTCCAGTGTGGTGCTTGTTGCCGTTGCTGCTGTTGCTGCTGTTGCTGATGGTGCTGTTGTTGCTGGTGGTGCTGTTGTTGCTGCAGCTACTGCTGCTGACGCAGCAAGCTGCAGCCACCGTTGTTGCTGTGTTCTGCTCCAGAAGCAACAGTAATCCGTGTACCGGCAAAGAGCTGCTGCAGTAGAGGAGACAGCGGATTACCATCCCCAGCATGGGCAGCGGCAGCATCAACTGCTGCTGTTGCTGCTTCTGACTGTGCTGCTGAGATAAATGAGGTGTCTCTGCAGCAGCACCACCGACAAACCAGTTGCTGGAGGGAAGCGAAGAGCGCAGGCAGCTCATTACTTCTTGTTGCAGAAACAGTAGCAGCAGGCGCCACAGCGCGGATGCCCCTTCGGCAGGCGTTTGCTGCTGCAGCAGCAGAAGCTCCCTAACAGCTAGCAACGGGTCCGTTGCTGCTGCTGCAAGAGCACCACAACTCCATCTGTACCACAGCACACACATGAAAACAGTTGTTGATACGATAATTCGGGACTCCTGTTGCTGCTGTTGCTGCTGTGGTTGTTGCTGCTGCTACAGTAGTAGCAGCTCAGAAAGCGGTCGCAGCTCACATTGCAGTAGAGAAGACAGGAACAGCCTGCAGCCGCATCGACGTAGAGGCAACAAGAGATAGAGGCGCATGCTGCAGCAGACGTGCCGCTGTTGCTGCTGCTGCAGCGCTCGTGCCTCCTGCTGCTCCTGCGGCCTCTGTGTCTGGCTCGCTACCATTCTTATGCCCCTCCTTCTGGTGCTTTTCCGATTGAGAGCATCGGCTGCTGCGTCGCGACACTGCTGCAGAGGGGGGCTGCTGCTGGAGCAAACGCCGGAGCTGCAACAAATCCCGGTGGGGGGCCGTTGCACCAGCAGGCCATTGAACTGCTGCTGCAGCAGAGACAGCTGCTTCTGCTGCTGCAGACGCTACGAGCTCCAGAACAGCCATTCGGTGCACCCTCACACGCGCCAACGGCCTGCTGTTGTTGTAGCTGCTGGTGTTGCTGGTGCTGTTGCTGTTGGTGCTAGTGTGAGCAGCTGCCGCTGCCCTTGCCTCCACTGCAGCAGCAGCAGCAGCAGCTAATGCTGCTGTGGCCTCTGCTGCTGCTGCCGCGTCAGCTGCATTTTGGGGTACAATGTAACAAAACGCAGCCACCAGGCGCTCGATCTCATCAAGAAGCAGCAGACGAAGCAGCGCTGCAGAAGCAGGAGCTTCCCGTTTAACAACGCACACTCTCCTGCAGTTGCAGGAGAAGGTGGTGTTGCTGCTTATTACTGCAGGGGACGGGGGCAGCTGCTGCTGCTGTACGAGGCGCTTGCTGCCGCTGCAGCTGCTGCTACAGCACTTCCGAATCCCCTTGGGCGCTGTGCAGCAGATGGCGCTGCAAAGGGCAGCCGCACTTGAGCAGCACGAAAGGCTGCTGCTGTTGCTGTTGCTGTTGCTGCTAAGTGCAGCAGGCTCCAACATGTCTGCGACGAAAGCTATAGACTCAGCAAGCGATGCCAAACGTTGCTTGGGGAAACAGAAGCACGCGCTGTTGATGCTGCTGCTGCCTTTGTTGCTGCTACCAGGTACTGCAGCAGCTGCTGCTGTTGCTCCAGCTTCTGCTGCAATTTTGACGTCAGCACAATCACAAGGCCGCAGCCAATAATCCTTAGATGCGCGCTCAAGGAAGCAGCAAACTGCAGTGTACGTACACCGGAGCACAAGAAGCTGCTGAAGATGAACAGGAGAGACCGCTCCCCTCCCCCGCAGCAGCGCTTGCTGCTCCGCAGCAAATGTGCCATTGCACTGCAGCAGTAATTGCTGCACCCTGCTGCGGTCCTGCAGACGCAAGCAGCAGCGTGTGCCTTGGTGTTCGTGGGGCTCTCTCAGTTCCTGCTGGTGATGCTTTTCGCAGCAGCAGCAACAGCAGAGGGAAGTAGCTGTAAGGCAACAACGTAGAGCGGTAAAGAGCAGCAAGGCGCTGTCAAGGCGTCCAGAAGCAGCAGGACACCCAAGAATGCTGCTGCGCTGCAGCTGCTCTAAGCCGAGCTGCGGGAAGATTGCAGCACCGCTACGAACAGCAAACTTCGACAGCAGCAACTGAGAGAAAGCCAAAGACAATGTTGCTTCTGCTGCTGTTGGCGGCCCGCCGCAGCAGCAGCTGGTGTCTCTGCTGTATGCAACCTCTGCTGGCACGTCTAAGAGCTCGTACAACTCTACATCTTCTGCTGTAACAGCTTCTTCGTCTGTTGCTGCTGTTGCTGACGAGCGACCCCACATTTGAGTCGCTAGACTCTCCAAGTTGCCGCGGAGTGATGCGTAGGTTCGCCTGGCGCTTCCTTGTTGATGCTGCAGTATCTGCTGCTGTTGGAGCAGCAGCAGAAGCTGAGAAGCCAGTGACTCCCGTCTCCCTCCTGATGCCAGGTGACCCTGCTGCACAACCTTGTGCTGCTGCTGCTGCAGCTGCTGTTGCTTGTGAAGCAACAGCCCTGGCAGATCTAGTTGCTGCGCCATGCGCTGCAGCAGCTCGTCTCGCCGCTGCTGCATGCACAGAAGCGGTCCATACACTGCAGCAGCAGAAGGTCGCTTCTGGCTCTGCATGCGCAGAAGCATATCTGGTGAGGGTCCTACTGGGCTGTCAAGTGCTGAATTTGAAAACGTAGAAATCATCGCTGCTGCTGGGACTTGCTGCTGCAGCAACAGCAGCAAACACTCTCCATCAGCGCACAAATGCTGCTGCTGCTGCAGCACATGCTGCGCTCCAGACACCCAACATGCTCGCAGCCACGGCCAGCCATTTGTCGCTCCCGCTGCTGCTGCAGCATTTGTTGTGCTTGCTGCCGCGCAAAAGGGGTAACGCAGCACAACCTGATTCGGTGCAACAGCACGAACTGCAGAAACAGCCGCAGCAACCATCTCCGCCCACAGCCATGCTACAGACCATGGCAAGCCCAGGGTGACGACCTGCTGCAGCAGCAGCTGTTGCTGCTGCAGCGCCAGAAACGTGCCCTCCCTCAAGGCAGCAGCAGCCGCCGCTGCAGCAGCCACACAGCGCCGCTTCAGCTCCCCACAGTTGCGTTGATAAGGCTTCACAGCAGCGCTGCTGCTGCTACTCGTGGTGAGCAGCAACGGCAGGTGCAGCTGCTCTTGTTGCTGCAACGTGAGCTGTGCCGAAGCCCACAGCTCTGCTGCTAGCAGCACCAGTGCTGCTGCTGTTCCGAATCCAGCAGCTGCTGTTGCTGCTTTGTGTGGATGCCAGGAGGTGTCCTTGCTGAGATCCACCGTAAGGTTGCCTTCAGCTGTAGCACCATTCCCTGCTGCTGCTGTTACTGCCTTTTCTGCCGCTTCGTGCTGCTGCTGCTCTGCGTCGCAATCCTCAGCCAACAGCTGCTGCTGCCTCGCATCCACAACAGCAGGAGCTGCTAATGCAGACAAAGGGATGCTGCCATCGCTGCTAGCAAACATCCGCATGGGTTTGTCATTTTGCTGTTGCAGCAGCATAACATGGAGCTGTTGCAGCTGCCGAGTGGCGCTAAGGACAGCAGCAGCTGACTGAAACACTTGGGGCCGCTTTGCATGCATCAGCAGAGGCGCAGCAGCACCAGCAGCTGCTTCCAAACACTTCCCAGAACTGCTGAAGGACTCCCGCAGCAGCAGCTGCCAGCACCTCTGCAGGAGCTGCTGCTGCGTTGCACGTGCAGCAGCAGCAACACTCAAGGGCTGTTGCTGCTGCGCGGGTTTTGGGCGTGGCCCCTGCAGCCGTTGCAGCTGCTGCAACCGCTGCAGCTGCGACGTTACATTCGATTGCAGTTGCCGCCACTCGCCAGCTGCAGCAGCTGTAGCCGCAGCAGCTATACCGTCCCGAGCAAGCGCGGAGCGGCGCTTTGCTGCTGCTGCTGCCTCCACGACCATCAACAACAACTCATGCGTCAGCAACCAAACTTGCTGCTCTGACAGGTATGCCTCCACCGCCTGCAGTCCTTCCGATGCTGCCTCCTCCTCGTGCTGCTGCTGCCGTTGCTGCTGGTTGACGTCCGTTAGTAAAAGGGAGCCAAACAGGCACAGCGCGGGACCTGCAGCCCCCTCCACAGCCCAGGAGTGTAGCACCTGCTGCAGCAGCTGCTGCAGCAGAGAATTGAGTAGCATTTCATACTGCTCTTGCTGTTGCAGACGTCTGTCCTCGTAAACACGTCTGTCTTGCTGCTCTAGATGCTGCTGCTGCCTTTCTCTTGCAAAAATCCGCGAAAACACCTACAAGTAGCGAACATCAGATGCACCCCGTCCGATGCTGGCGCACACGCCGATGCAGGGGGAGCAGCACTAGGAACAGCCACAGCAGAAACTGCAGCAACAGCAGCAAAAGATGGAACAGCAACAGCAACAGCCAACGACCCATACCTGCAACAAGGCCCCCACAAACCGGCTACTTTGAGCTGCTGCAGGGACCGCATCAAGAAGCTGCTGCAGCAACGAGACGAGTGCTGCTGGGGCCAAGTGACATAGCCAGCGCTGCTGCTGTTGCAGTTGCTGTGGTTGCTGCATGCACCCGAAACTCCATCTTTGCTGCTGCTGCTGAGGCGGACAGCACTTTACAGATGCAGGCAGCAGAAGCAGCAATGCAGTCGCCCCCTTCAACAAACAACACATCAAGCAAGAGATAGCAGTAAACCACAAAGACAGTGGATCCTTTAGATAAGGTAGCAGCAGCAGCAACAGCAGACAAACACTTCGCTAGAAAAGCAGGAAAACAGCAACAGCAGCAACAGTAACGGCAGCCACAGGGGCAGCACATTTGGAGTGCCCTTACATCTACAACTGCAGCGGCTTCTGGAGTGTAGGCAGAGGAGGAGCGGTTGCTGCTGCGGCTGCTGCTGCAGCTGTTGCTGCACAAGGCACTGAAACACCGTACGCTGCTTGTATTCGCTGTGGTGTTGTTGCTGCTGCAGCGGGAAGCAAACGTCTGTGCCCATCTCTCAACAACGAAGATTAGGGTTTTCCCTGCAGAAGCACCACAATGCACAGCAGCAGCAGCAGTAGTAGTAGTAGTAGGAGCAGCAGCAGCAGCAACGGATGAATCAACGAAGTGGCGTAGCTGCAGCTGGAAAAATGATTGAGCAGCAAGGGCTGCAGCACATGCTGCAGTATCTTCATGCCTTACACTTAAGAAGTGTCATTCCTTCAGAAGCAGCCCTGCTCGGGTTCCTGCTACCGCTGCTACCGCTGCTGCTGCTGCTGCTGCTGCTGTTGCTGTTGCTGGGCGAAATGGCCTGAAGACACTGCAGCGCCTCGCATGCGCTGCCTCCACTCTGCAGCGCAGCAGCAACAGCAGGAATGCCAGCAAACGGAAGACCGGAGGACTTAAACGCAATGAAAGTGCAAATGCACGCAGTAGCTTCAACATTAATTGCAGCACCATTAGCAGCAGCAGCATTGGCAGCAGCAGCATTGGCAGCAGCAGCAAGAGCAGCACAAATATATTACCGCTGCTCGGTACGATGCAGCAGCAAATGTTGCTGCTAATGAGCATGCATCTGCTGCTTCCTGCATCTTTCTCTCTGTGTGGCTTCGTGACAGCCCTTCTTGCTGCTTCAGCTGTTGCTGCTGGTGCTGCTGCAGCAACAGCAACAGAGGACGGGGCAGCGAACTCGCAGCCGCGTCTCCAGGTACGTGAGCCTGCAGCAGCAGTAGCAGCAGTAGCAGCAGCAACAACAGCAGTGGCAAATGGAGTACAAGGTAGGCAACTAGCAAGTAAAATGTATGGGCTAACATAACAACTGCTGCAGCTAATGCTGAATTTGCAGCAGTTTATGCTGCTGCTATATGGCTGCATGCTGGTGTAGGAGCAGCAGCAGCAGCAGCAGTGCATGCAGCAAAAGCTCACAGTGGCAGCTTCAGTTGCTGCTGCTTTGCTGCTGCAGGCCTTGAAGAGATGACTGTCTAGTGTGGGGCCCGTGAGGGTACTTGCAGTATACAGAAGTGCACAAAGAACTTCTTTGTGCCGCTGCTGTTGCTGCTGCTGTTGCACGTGAGACAGCCTCTGCTGCTGCTTTTGCTGCTGCTGCTGCTTGTGCTGCCGCAAATGCTTCCACAGCTCTCCTGCTGAGCTGCTGTCAATGTCTGCTTGCATTGCCACTTGGAGCCACAGCTGCAGCAAACGAAGCAACAGCAAACAGAAGACGCAAACAACTTGTGCTGCTGCTGCTGATGCAACAGCACAAGCAGAAAGAACAACAGCTGCAACAGCAATTACTATCGTGCCTTACATCTGCTGCTGCTGCGGCCACTGGGGCACAAAAAAATGGTGCATGCAGAGCACAGCACACTTTGTTGCCGGTGCTACAGTCGTTTTCTGCTGCACAACAGCGTTGCTGTTGCTGCTGTTGCTGCTGCTGTTGGCCGCAGAGGAAGAGGGCGCGACCCCAGTGCAGCATCTCATGCCGCAGTTGTAGAGCAGCAGTTGCTGCAGCAAGCAAACCGCACACCCAGAAGAAGAAACATTAGCAGCAGCAGCAGCACGGACAAGCCCGAGAGTTTCAGCAGCATCACCCGACAAGGAGTGCCAACAGCAGCAGCAGCAGCAGCAGCAGCAGCAGCACAGCGGGGTCGCCGGCAACATCGGCTGCGTCGCTTAAACAGCACTTGCTACAGCTGTAGGCAACTGGCGGCAAGAAGCAACGACAGCAGCAACAACAGCGGCAGTTACAGCAGCAGCAGCAGCAGCAGCACTATACTAACATCCAGGAAAAGTTTTGTAGTGCCCTTTGAGGCCCCAATGAGTCCGCAAAGACAAATGGAGTCCTACGAAGAACAGCCTGAAGGGGCAGCAGCAGCAGCAGCAGCAGCAGCAGCAAGAACAGAATACACTGCAGCAACTGATGCCGCGGAAGAATGGGCCTCCTCCGGATATGCTGGGCTGCTGCTGCTGCTGCTGCTGCTGCAAGCCTGTACATATCTATGAAGGCAGAGCAGTACTAGCTACAAAGAGGCAACAAAGGCAAAACAGAAAGAGGTGCAGCAGCAACAGCAGCAACAGCAGCAATAGCAGCAACACAAGCAGCAACAGCGCATAGGTTACTCACTGGGTGAGGGTAGCCCGCAGCGCCAAACACGGAGTTTTCCCTGCTGCTGCTGCTGCTGCTGCTGCCTCCGCTAGTATTGTAAGACACCGGCAACAAATCGCTGCACTTGCTGCTGCCACTGCTGCTGCTGCTGCTCGCCTGTCTGCTGCAGTTACAAGGGTCCCCACAGCAGCAGCAGCAAGATCCCCCAATATAGAAGATCTTGATTCGCTGAAGGGTGTGTCCATCCTTTGCTGCTGCTGCTGCTGTTGCCTTCGCGACATCAGCTGCTGCAGCTTGTGGCTGCTGGTGCTGCTGGACTCGGATACTGCATGCGGCTCCTGCTGCAGCAGCAGCAGCAAGAAGCAAGCACCAATGCCCCTAGCTAGCGCGCAGCCCGCCATCTCCCAGATGCAGAACTGTGTGGCTTGTGCTGTTGGTGCATCTGCTGCTGCTGCTGCATTAGTTGCTGCTGAGTTTGCTAGTGTTGCTGCTGCTTCTTCGGCTGCGACTCGCAGCGAATCTGCAGCAATGCCCAAATACCTAGGTGCTGGATTGCTGCTGCTGCTGCTGCTGCTGCTGTTGCTGTTGCTAACACCGCACGAACAGGAGCAGTCCTGTAAGACTCTAGCAACTGCTGCTGCTGCTGTTGCTGCTGCGCGCAGGGCAATCCGCTGCTGCGCATGCCGTTGCGTCTGAGGGACGAAGTCAGGAGCAACAGCAGCAGCAGCAGCAGAAGCAGAGAACTGCCCATCAATGGACCGCCGATGCCGCAGGGAGGGAGTTCCCGCTGCTGCTGCTGCTGTGGTTGTTGCGAAGGCTGATATTAGCTGCTGCAGCACGGAGCCCAGCAGCACGAACAACGCAGGTAGCGGCAGCGGGTTCATCAGCAGCAACTGCAGCACACGTACACACAAGGAAGTTGCTGCCTTTAGCAGCAGCAGCAGCAGCAACAGCAGAAGCAGCAACAGACTCAAAAACGACAGTCTGCCTTGCAGCATGCCCGTGCTACAGGTGCTGCTGTTCCTGTTGTTGTTGCTGCTGCAATTGTTGCTGCTGCTCTCAGAGATGCTGATGTCAATTGCTGCTGCTGCTGCTGTTCACGCGCCTTTGCAGCAGCAGCAGAACGTACCTCGGAAGAAAATGCTGCAGCAGCAGACGTGTTGAAGAAAGCTGAATTGTTGATGTAGAGTTGCTGCTGCGGCTGTTGTTGCTGCTGCTGCTGCTCTTGCACCAGCAGGAGCAGATGTTGCTGTTGCTGTCGGGAGTGCAGCAGCTGCAGCATCAGGGCCATACAGCGAGCTCCCTGCTGCTGCAGGAAAAGAGAAGAGACATCTCCTAGCTGTATGTCATCCATAGCAGCAGACATGTGAGCGCTGCTGCTGCTGCTGCTGCTGCACTCAGCAGCAAACTCCCGCAGCAGAGATTCACCCTGCAGCATCAGGGAGCCCTTTCCAGTAGGCAAGCTGTCTTCCCTGTGCAGCTGATGTCTCTGTTGCTGTTGCTGTTCTTGTTCCTGTTGGTGCTCCTGTTGCTGCTCCTGTTGCTGTTGCTCCTGCTGGTGCTGCTCCTGCTGCTGGTTCTCCTCATGTTGTTCCTGCTGGTTCACAGCGAAAAGAAAAATTGTTGCTGCCTCCAGTCTGCGGATGCGGTGGCGCAGCAGCAGGCCTATGCAGTGCAGCAGGAGCTGCTGTTGCTGCTGTTGCTGCTGCTGCGAGAGTTGCAGCACTTGCAGCTGCTGCTGCACCCGTGGCGACAGGTGCAGCAGCTGCTGCGGCAGGCTCGGCAGCCTCGGCAGAGCCCGTCGCACAGGAACCAGTCCCTGCTGCAGTTGCTGTATATTTCTTGAGAACACGTCGAGGATCTGCTGCGGCGTGTCTGCAGCCGCAGCTGCTGCTGCTGCAGCAGCTGCTGCTGCATCTTCTTCGGAACCTGCGGCATTTACGTCCCACGTAGGCAGCTGCAGCAGAAGCAGCCAACGCGATATAACGCTGCAGCTCCACCAGGTGTCTGCGTTGCATCGTGCTGCTGCAGTTGCAGCAGCAGCAGCGGCTGCTGCTGCAGCTGCAGCAGCACCTGCAGCAGCACCTGCTGGCTGCAGCAAAGAGGGGCTTGAAGGCTCATCGCTACGATTGTCTGCTGTACAGAGGCACGTCTCCTCAAGAGCAACAGCAAACAGCAGCTGCTGCAGCTTCTGCTGCCTTGCGCTACACAGCAATTCACCTGCTGTCTGTGGCTGCAGCTGCAGCTGCTGCTGCAGCTGCTGCAGATGCTGCTGCTGCACTGAATCCTCCGGCTTAGGGTTTGCAGGATGGAAGGAGACTGCTGGTGGCAGCGACAGGCCAGTCTTTGCTGTTGCTGCTGCTGCTGCCTCTGTTAAGGAGAAGAGTGCGACGTCCCTCAGCTCACATAGCAGCAGCAGCAGCACTGGTTGCATGCGCTGCTGCACCTGCCGCTGCAGCAGCTGCTGCGACAACAGCACAGTGGAGATCGCACGAGGACGGCCATCTGCCCCTAGCTGCTCTGCAAGTCCCTGCAACACCTGCAGCAGCTCTGGCAATAGCTGGTGCTGCTGCTGCTGCCCCTGTTGTTGTTGCTGCTGCTGCACTGCCACGCAGGCAGCAAGGAAGCCGCTGCGCAAGCACCCCACAGCAGCTGCAGCAACAGCAAGGAATGAACACACAGGCAGCAGCCTCTTTCGCTGAAGTTGCAGAATCCCTGTTGCAGTGCAGCCCTCCTGCTGCTGCTGCTGCTGCTGCTTCTGCTGCATCGTGTCCGCAGCAGAACGGCTTATCCATGTGAAGACATTAGAGAGGCGCCGCAGCCACTGCAGCAACAGCAGCAGCTGCTGCTGCATGACGCTGCCTCTGTTGCACTTTGCTGCTACATTTGCTTCCGTTGCTGTCGCTTCTGCTGCCGCTGCTCCTGCGGCAGCGCGAGCTATGACAGCAGCAGCAGCTGCTGCTGCTGCTGCAGTGTCTATCCAGCTTGATAGGAAGTGTTTGCGCCGTAGAGTAACATGCCCATGGGCGTTTGTTGCAGGTGAGAGCTGCTGCAGCAAGAAGAGCTGCTGCTGCTGCTGCTGTTGGTGCAGCAGCAGCTGCTGCTGCTGCGGCAGCTGCTGCAGTGATCCCAAGTTTCTAACGAGGCGCCGGGGGTGGAAGACATCGGCTGCCTGCTGAAATCTCTGTGCTAAGTTAGCGCGCTGCTGCTGCTGCTGCTGCTGCTGCTGCTGCTGCTGCTGCTGCGGTTCTGGTGCTACTGCTGCTGCTGCTGTTGGTGCTGCTGCACGAGCTGCAGCGGGGGCTGCGGTCTCCCTAAGTTCATTTGTTACTGTTGCTGCTGCTGCAGTCGTTTGCTGCTGCCCGTCTAAACTGCTGCTGCTAGACCCATCAAGTCGGTGCAGCAGCAGGTACTGCTGCTGCTGCTTCGGCAGCTGCAGCGATGCGGGTGTCCTTCGCAGCGGCTTCCTTAAGCCCCCCACTGTTGCTGCTGCTGCTGCTGCTGCTGCTGTGGGGCCCGCGAAGAATGCATCTTCTCCTAAGGAGACTGATCTCCGTAAGGAGGCGCAGCCACCAACAAAGGGAGATGGTCTAACAGCAGAAGAGGTGAATAAGCTGCTGCTGCTGCTGCTGCTGCTGTTACTGCTGCTGCTGCATGCCCTTCTGTATACTGGACCTACAGGACATACCTGTAACGCAATAAAGGAGCACAAACGCTGCTGCAGCACACGGGGCAGCTGCTGCTGCAGCAGCAGCAGCACCTCCAGCAGGCGCAGCAGAGGCCTTTCATCCCTTGCTGCTCTCGATGCTGCTGATGCTCCTGCTGCTGCTCCTGCTGCATGCATGCAGGTATCGCGCAATACAACATCTGCTTCTGCTGCTACACGACGCAGCAGCAGCGGCCCCACAGTCTGCAGCAAACCGCTAAGCTCAGCAGCAGCACCGCTGCAGAGCTGCAGCAGCACGCACAGCAAGCAAAAAGGGAAACAGACACAAAGGGTACAAACAGTTCAAACATCAGCAGCAGCAGCAGCAGCAGCAACGAGAGAATACAATACACAGCAGAAGATGGAGCTGCAGCAACAGCAGAAGCAACAACAATGAGTGACTGCAGTACACAGCAAATTTAGGTGCTGCAGCAGCAGCAGCAGCAGCAGCAACGGGTGCAAACAATAGGGAGCAAAAGGAGGACTTGCAGGAACAGCAGCAGCAAAAGCAGCAGCAACAGCAGCAGCAACATCGATTTAGGTGTCCATACAGCTGGCTTACCTCTCCATCATCTACAATGCAGCAGCGGATGGCCTCCGCAGCAATGCCCTGCAGCAGCTCGCATTCAGCCATCTTTGTGCTGCTGCTGCTGCTGCTGTTGCTGCTGTTGCTGCTGTTGCTGCTGCTATTGCTACTAGTAGTCTACTGTGCGATGGGTTGTTGCTGCTGAACTTCCTGCTGCTGCTGCTGGTGTTGTTGCTGCTGCTAATATTCCTTCATGCGTCCTGTTGTTAGCGCCACCTGTTCACGTGTCATGCTGCTACTGCTGCTGCTGTTTCTGCTGCAGTTGCTGCGGTGCTTCTAGCAGCAGCTGGCTGCTGCGCTGCAGCCAGTGCAGCAAGGACAGGGCTCCTCAGGTGCAGCATTCACTCGCTGTGCTATGAGTTGAAGACTGCAGCAGCACGAAGGTATGGGGAAGACTGCAGCAGCAGCAGCAGCTGCTGTAGCAGCAGCTGCTGCTGCTGCCGCGGATCTTGTCGGTGGGCGTGTGTCTGTTTGTTGCGCTGGTCTGCTGCTGCACGGGTGGTGCTGCTGCTGCTTCACGGCGACACGAGAAGCAGCAGCAGCAGCAGCAACAACAACAGCAAAACCTTCCTCAGGGGTTTATACTCAATGAGTCTCTTCTATGATTTGACGGGGAAGAAGTGCCTTTCAAGCTGTTAGATCGACAGCATCAGCAGCCTGGATCAGCAGCAGCAGCAACAGCAGCAGCAACAGCAGCAGCAG
>NW_013563664.1:1471-5123 GCF_000499605.1 Eimeria maxima | reverse complement strand
AATGTCGACTTGAAATATTCTCGAGAGCAAACCGAATTACAACAACATTTTTCCTTCTCCATCCATGCACTTTGCGCATGAGCTACATATGGAAAGCCTACACGTTTCCTGCTTGCTCTGCTGGCGTGCGTTTCAAATAGTGCTGCTAAGCCTGCTAGAGAAAACATAGAAGGCAGGTTCAATATGTGCAGCACGGTGGGCAACGGCAGCAACCGCCCAAACCTGCGGGCCCATACGTTACGATAGAGATATGCTCGTGCAGTCAACGCCGTCCTGAAATGGGTGCGCGATGTCAAGAATGGCTCACAAGCTTAGCCTGCACGGAGCCTGCCATGTACATTCAGTCTCTTGATACAAACACAAGATCTCATCCGATAGAACTCCAATACACGACCCCATGATCTGTACTCAACACCAATGCGTAAGACATTCAGTATTGATGTCGATGCAGT
The DNA here is from genome assembly GCF_000499605.1 of Eimeria maxima. Taxonomy (NCBI): domain Eukaryota; phylum Apicomplexa; class Conoidasida; order Eucoccidiorida; family Eimeriidae; genus Eimeria; species Eimeria maxima. The sequence goes on along the minus strand of NW_013563664.1, from coordinate 4,671 downwards.
TATGAACCGTACAGTAGACTTCGGGGTTATATATCGCATCAAGTCTGAATCCGCCTAAATGCCATATAGGCTACATTTCCGGCGAAAGAGCAGCCGCTTGGTAACGAAAATCTGCATAGATTGGAGGACTTCGCAACGTCTTCCAACGACCAGAGCCACGGCACCAACTCTGAATGACCCTAGTGCAGGCCTACATCGAACATATCGCTCTCTGCCCCGAGTCGTTTTGTGGTCAGTCCCAGCATACGAGTTGATGTACACGGTATCGCTCCACGAGAGAGCAAACAGATGAAATTTACGCATAATCTCCGCGCGTTCGCTAGCTGTGCTAGTACAGCAGATATCGCAAAAATAATGCCACCTCCATGGCGGGGGCATTCCATGACGCGTACCACGACAAGATGCACCAAGTCATACATCTGTTGTATTTCGCATTAATCGCGAGTGGCGGTGCGCCAGCACACCGATCCAACACGGCAGGCCACAAGCGTACTGCCATCTATCCCCCCACAAACCATGCCAGCACTATAATCCATAATGCTGGTGTGAAGCCAGAATATAGACAACGAAGATTCGGAAAGGACAACGAGATTGTGGGGTTGGCGCGTACGGCAAGTAGTCAAGCATATAGCTAGGTGGCAGAAATCAGGGGCTTGCTGCAGAGGCAACTGTAGGTGGGCAATGCTGCTCGTTAGCCCGGATACAAGCACGCGTCCCTTCAATGAACCCGTCATCGCGCCACGTCCACTTTACTAGAACGGCTAAACCACCCGAATAATGCATCCGGCATCCCCCCCCAAATGCATGCTCTATCATTACCCTGTGCAACAAACATGCTCATTCCTGCACAATCATCTCGGAGGATGCCAGCACCTACAGACAGTACAGCTACGTTTCGCGTACATGCATTCACTTATGGATGAACATTTCCACAAGGTTGCGTTCATGCTTCTGCTAATTGAAACAGCAAGCAAACCACTGCCCAGTGGCTTGGACAAATGCCGTAGGTTCTCATTTACTCCGGCAGTCGTCCGCCGGAACAGCCGCCGAAGCGACAACACACGCCACCGTCCATGACGAATGCTTCTGTGCCATCCAGCGGCTAATACTTTGCAGCCGCCTTAACACTCAATCTAGCATGCTGCAGCCGCCACGATGGACACAATCAAGCGTAAAACGCCAGTACGCATATCCTGCGTGTGGCGGTGTTCGATATCCTTTCAAGGGCAGCTCACGCAAGGAACAACTGAACACTACAGCATTTCGGATTGTGGCATTTGGTGGACCAGTAAACAGCACAGCGAACCTATGTAGCTCCGAACCAGTTCCGGCACCCGTGCGGCAGCAGGCAGGTCACTCAGAAATCAATAACGAGACAGCTAGTCTTCGCACATCATCGAACGTTCATTAATGCAGAACAGCAGCATGGCAGGAACCCGGTATGAAGAAGCCAAATAGCATTCAGACAACGGTTCACATATCGACACGAGAGAAAACCAAATCTGCCGCCTTCAAAAAAAGTATCGGTGTGTGCCTGCAAAGCTACACACAGATGCAAGTAGACGCTCCATTCATCAATGCCTTCAGCCATTGGCAAAGTCTAATTTCTAGCATTGCTGATGTGGCGCAGCTCGCATATTGCCGCCTAACGTACACTAAGCACAGTGTACTGAGGGACGTCCGAGCGGTGGGGGCCCCATAACAGGGAAAAAGGGGAAATATCAAAACTTCCCGCTCAACGAATTTACACCTCAAATGTAAAAATCAGCTAGGCCATAGGCAGAGCCAGCATTTCATCACGAATTATCAGAACACGATACAACGCTGACCAAAGCTCAAGCGCACGAATCGCCCTGCAGTCTGCGCGGCACTGCTGGCTCTCAGGAGCGTCCATTCAATGCCACATCCACGCTGTGTACCTAATGCAATGGATGCTTCTGGCGTGCAGACAACGCCCACTCTCAGGCGCTATTACACTCGAGTCCATTCGAAAAACCGAAATACAACAGCCAGCAAGACGCTTGCTTGTTCACTACACACCTGAGAATACAACGGCACAGGGAGCAAACTGTGCCACATGCCACTGCAACTATATACTGGGAAACCCAACCTTCTGACATCATAACAAGCACAACAGAGCAAGTTGCTCAAGATATTACATACATCCTAAGGTATGCACCAAGTCCTCTGGGTCCATTCATGTTGACAACAAGCACAACAGAACAAGTTGCTCAAGATATTACATGCATGCTAAGGTTGGCACCAAGCCCTTCTCTGCCTCCATACATGTTGGCCAATATGGAACAAGCACAACAGAACAAGTTGCTCAAGATATTACATACACGCTAAGGTTCTCTGGGTCCATTCATGTTGACCAAAATGGCGCCCCAGCGGCAGTTAACAAGAGCTAATACTGAATTCTGCGGAACATTCAACGTCACACCCAGCGCAGGAATTGGACGTCGGCAGCGCAAGAATTGGACGTCGGCAGCACCGCCGGAGGCAATATGACCAGCTAAGGTTGGCACCAAGCCCTTCTCTGCCTCCATACATGTTGGCCAATATGGCGCCCCAGCGGCAGTTAACAAGAGCTAATACAGAATTCTGCGGAATATTCAGCGTCACACGCGGCGGCTAAGGTTGGCACCAAGCCCTTCTCTGCCTCCATACATGTTGGCCAATATGGCGCCCCAGCGGCAGTTAACAAGAGCTAATACTGAGTTCTGCGGAATATTCAACGTCACACTCGGCGCAGTAATTGGACGTCGGCAGCACCGCCGGAGGCAATATGACCACAAAAGTATATTCAGGAACTTTTGCAACGCAGAAGGACATGGAATCCGATGCTTACTCCCTGCATTCCCCCAGCCTAATACCACTATCCAAGGACCATGCAAAAAATCCATCTGAAGTCCGAATCGGCTAGCATGACGGCACGCTGGAACGGTTGATAGGGCAGCACCGCCGGAGGCAATATGACCACAAAAGTATTTTCAGGAAATTTTGCAACACAGATGAACATGCAACATGGAATTCGATGCATACTATCTGCATGCCCCCAGTCTAATACCACTATCCAAGTACCATGCAAAAAACGCATCTGATGTCCGCATCGGCAAACATGACGGCACGCTGGAACAGTTGATAGTACAGTTCTTCAACCATGCTTCCCGCGACACAGCAGTGTGTTAGACTTAAGA
>NW_013563664.1:0-1371 GCF_000499605.1 Eimeria maxima | reverse complement strand
CGAGACCCAACGGATCAGAAAACCTCCAGGCACTGGCAATCACCTGCATATGCTACAATATTCCAAACTCTACACATTAGCTGGCCCTCAGCACACAGCAGCTAAACATTAACTGCACCACGCACGATCGGCCTCCACCCCACTTACCGTTTCCACCCAACGTTGCGTTTCACCAAGGTCTAGCGCACAGCTGAAAACCTCACTTGTGCAGTCCGGATATACATCGTTCCACGCCCTGCTTAAGTCCCCTCTCGCATGCAAATTTGGGTGCGCAGGGAATACAACCGACAACAACATTTTTCCTTCTCCATCCATGCACTTTGCGCATGAGCTACATATGGAAAGCCTATAATCCACCTACACGTTCCTTGCTTGCTCTGCTGGCGTGCGTTTCAAATAGTGCTGCTAAGCCTGCTAGAGAAAACATAGAAGGCAGATTCAATATGTGCAGCACGGTGGGCAACGGCAGCAACCTCCCAAACCTGCGGGCCCAAACGTTACGACAGAGATATGCTTGTGAAGTCAACGCCTTCCTGAAATGGATGGGCGATGTCAAGAATGGCTTACAAACTGGGTGTGGACGGAGCCTGCCATGTACATTCAGTCTCTTGATACAACCACAACATCTCATCCTACATTCAGTCTCTTGATACAACCACAACATCTCATCCGATAGATCTCTATGCAAATTCTCGTTCCCAAGAGGCTTGTCTTTCGAGGCAAATGTTTTTTGTATGCCAGTTAGGCGGATTCAGACTTGATGCGATATAAAACCCCGAAACCTACTGTACGGTTCATAACTGCATCTACATGCTACATTCAATACTGAATGTCTTACACATTGATGTTGAGTTCAGATCATGGCTTCGCGCATTAGATTTGCGGACTTCGCAACGTCTGCCAACACCCAGAGCCGCGGCACCAACTCTGAATGACCCTAGTGCAAGCCTACATCGAACAAATCGTTCACTGCCTCGACTCGTTTTGTGGTCAGTGCCATACTATTAGTTGATGTACACGGCATCGCTCCACCCGAGAGCAAACCAATGAAATTTACGCATAATCTCCGCGCTGTCGCTAACTGTGCTAGTACAGCAGAAATCGCAGAACCAATGCCACCTCCATGGCGGGGGCATTCCTTGAGTCGTCTTGTCTGTTCATGCACCAAGTCATACATCTGTTGTAGTTCACGTTAAACGCGAGTGTCGATGCGCCAGCACACCGATCCAACACGGCAGGCCACAAGCGTACTGCCATCTATTCCCCCACAAACCATGCCAGCACTACAATCCATAAAGCTGGTGTGAAGCCAGAATATAGACAACGAAGATTCGGAAAGGACAACGAGATTGGGGCGTTGGCGCGTACGGG
>NW_013563663.1:13995-45652 GCF_000499605.1 Eimeria maxima | reverse complement strand
CTGCCATTCAGTCAACTGTTAACGGAGCTACCGGAGCATGGGAACCCACCCCCTCCAGCAGCCTAGCTTTATGCCTGTTCTATAGGTATAATGATTCGTTGCCCCACGACCGAACCAGTTTATAACTTTAACCTCGAGGATGTACCAGCAGATGATGTGGTTCTTTTACCATTTTGATGTGGTACCCTACAACACGGCTTCCGCATCGTCCTCTCGCGTGCCTTTGCAGCTTGCGTAGCTACATCGAGACAGGCAATCAATGGTCATTTCGGTACTCCACATGAAATGGCCACTGTGTAAGCCAGTCAAACGACTGCGGCCACATTCATTGCTCATGATACAATTTTTGCCGCTGTCAAAGGTAATTCTAGAGTTGCCGACTCTTCGATAGTGGCCAAAATTTTATCTTGAGCAGTGAATGTGGCCACAGTCACGGTACTTAAGGTGATTCTGCAGCGTTACCGAGCCTTACGTTCTGCCATTCAGTCAACTGTTAACGGAGCTACCGGAGCATGGGAACCCACCCCCTCCAGCACACCGAGACAGGCAATGAGCAGTGAATGTGGCCACAGTCACGGTACGTAAGGTGATTCTGCAGCGTTACTGAGCCTTACGTTCTGCCATGCAGTCACGTGTCGTGCCTCTGCCGCTGCACCTGCACGGCCTGGCTCCACGGAGTCGTCTTCGTTGTCTACGCGACCGTAGAACACATTCCATGCAACAGCCCTATGCACACCCCTCGAACGCCTATAGCTAGTGGCAGCATAATACCTCAGCGGGGCATACCAGGCTCTCACCACTTCGCGAAATAACAGTAAGCCAATTAAAACCGAAGACCCTAAACGCTCATAGAGGGACACTATGTTGGAGCTAAGTTGCCGTTTCTGCTGCATGTCGTTGGTGAGTCGGCTGCCCAACATAGCACACTATCTGATTGCCATATAGCCACAGATGTTGCGAGGCATGCAACGGAATTCGCAAGTGCGCAGCGTCCATAGTATGCCTGCATGCCAGTTAAAAATGTGCTTGGAAGAGCTTAAAAGGAAACCGCGTCTCTTCTCCGATGGCATATTGTTTATTGTGGGTCTACCATACTCCCTGAATACACGACCGGCGAATCGATTAGACAGTGGAAGTGTGGCGGTTGTTCTCTGCAGTGCACAGACTAGGGCATTCAGTACACTACCTTGGGATGCGATATTATTGCCAGGCCCGAGGAAGCACGCCACCAGGCGGACATGCCGGATTCACAAACCCACGGCAACTTCACAACGACCCTCTTGTATATTTTTGAATAGTATCGACACATGCTTCAACATATGGACATTAGAGGCGGGGCGGGCGTGCTGCACAGCTCCGAAGCCAACCTCCTCTCGCTCATCCAGGGGTACATTCACACAACTCAACCACGACGGAATCCTTCGTTCACGGAGTCCTTCGTGCGTTTCTGTAACGCTCCATGCAGTTAAACGTTCACAGCAATGAAGAAAAAGACACCGTCTTCGGTAGGGTTAATCCAAACAGCTTGATGTTCCTTGTATGGCCACCCCCGGTGCTGCTAGGTCCATGAAGATTGCCCCTTGACCCGAACTTTATCTACGGTCAAAATCACGGTCAAAATCAAAGTTTATAATGGAGCGTCCAATGATATTCATGAGTTAGTTGTTCTGAAGTGCGGGAGCTCCGTAGACAGTGCAAAGGCTACTGTCTGCTATTTTGCCAAGATATGATAAGACACCGTCTTCGGTAGGGTTAATCCAAACAGCTTGATGTTCCTTGTATGGCCACCCCCGGTGAATCAGATCGAATAACCAGTAAGCAAATATTTGCTTATTTTGGAGTCAAATCGATGGAGGTGAATGCGGTAACTGATTTACAGAACTCGATGCCGTTACATGCACATCGGAGATGCACGCGGACAGCTGTCTTCTGCCGCTGCGTACTGCCTATATGCGCAAAGCAGTGAAACACAGGCGTGCGGAAAACGTTGACGAGCCCCTGCCTGGCTCTACACTTGCATACAGGCATCTCATCTGCAAAGCTGTGCAATGCGACATTTCCGAGACAAGGTTGTTTCTGGTTGAATCCACCTGGATTCACTGCTGGACTCAAGCCACCAAACAGGGTGATGAACCCTTCCGTCATGCCGTTTAGGAGCTAGTGAAGCACACGCCAACCGGCAGCTAGCACCTCGGCTGTCCATAGCCCACTGTGCTCGCTAATATCAACCAAACGATAGTATGAGCATGGGCAAAAAACGCTCAAACGATCAGCTGTTTTTCTCGACGAATTTGCCCAAACGCCATGATTTCTGAAGGCAACAAACAGCACGCCGCCTTTGCGTGCATGCGGGTAATGCCAGTCTCACGCTCTGTCACGTGGTTGCGTATAGGCGTCATGATGATGACGGCTCACCTGATCCCCCGCAAACCATTCGCATGCCTGAGCTACAGGTGCTTTCATGGTCACGCCCGTACTCTAGTGTGCCCTTGAGATCCAAGAATAACTTCTATTCAACAGCCTTGAGCACACGTACAAACATCCATACTGTATGTTAAGCCAGCACGTCAGTGGAACACACTATCTGCTCCTCAAGAAGCCGCTGAGCGAACAACCTACTTAACGAAGAGACTACTAACCTCTGTGGGTCGCACATAGTTGACAGCAGGACTCGCTTGTGGCAATCCTATGCCGTCTCGACCGACAAGCTACTGTCTGTTAGGGAATACCATTCTAAGCGTCAGCCGAGCGTACTCCCTGAATATACAGCAGGCAAAGACACCCCGGCGCCAAAGCAAGACATGAAAATGTCTTGCGCTAAAGTGCGATAGGGTACTTCGCTTTGCCTGCTTCGTTGAGCCTTCTAAACCACGCGGCAACTTGCAGACAGGTCTTCATGAATAAGTCATTCCCAGGTCTTTGAGCGTCTCGCCAGCTAGACAAAGGAACGCATCACTTTGTGTTGACGTTTAGCAGCACTACGCCTCGGAGATGTGCAAGCACTACCAGTCTCCGTGGCCATCTTGCTAATCCTTCATAGCTGTTCCAAACAGGCCCCGTGGAAAGCTGAAGTATACAGCATATGGAATTGCGAGCGCGTCCATTAACAGAGGGACTGTAGTTGCATTTTCGACACTGCTTAGTTGCCGTTGCAAAAGCTTTGAGACAAGCTGCGTTTGATCAGAACACAATGCTGGATTCAGTTTCATCAAAATAGGAAACCAGATTTGAGCATCGTAGTATATTAAATATGGCAAATAGTGTCATGCGAGTCCGACGAGGTTTGAGCGCCGGTGGCCTTTCGTTAGCTTCTTCTCTACTAATGGGAAACGCCGCATCCATCCATCAAGGTACACTTGCACATTTGCGTACTGCCTATGCGCACAAAGGCGGGGGCCAAATCAGATGACCGCTATTCAACTGCGTGTATTCCAGCCTAACCAAGGCGACAATCTCACATACAATGCGTCGCAAACCGTTGCTGACAAAGCGCTTTAGGAAGGGCACTGGCGAGGATTTCCGTAAAACTGTAAACTACCTATCCGTGGAACTGTCGGGGAGGAAAGGGCTGCTAAGGGGGCCGCTCTTTTGGAGTGGCTCTTGGGTGCTCAAGCTTCAAACACATAGCAGCCTTGAAACTCTGAAGCTCAAAGGCAGACACGCAGAGATGATGTCGGTTGGTCATATTGAAGTGTCTCTATTAGCGCCAACAGGAATTATCTCGCAACATGCAGTCGTCCGATGCGGATGGAACTGCATGCGCTGGCGGACTATCCCAGAGGCCATGCACGTGAAGTCAATCGAAGGTGAGCGTCTATTCACACTCGTACGGTCTGTTACGTAGTCGGTAATTGGAGGCATCAGGGCGGCATCTGATCTCACCGCTCGGCAGCCTAACCGTAAACGTGATCAATATTTTGTGTGGCTGGTTCGCACAAAAATGGAACACACTATCTGCTTTCCATTAAACCACATTAAGTCGGCATCCGGATCAACGATTAGAATGTCACGTTTGCGCAAGCAACTGGGGAGGGCTATGTATGCGTTTGGAAACGGGGAACCAGTGGTAGGCAATCTACGTTGTTGGGTTGTGTGTCTTTAGGGATGGCATACTGCCTAAGGAAGGGACACCTGACCGTGGAAGCCATGATGTGCGGAAGTGTTCCACTTAAATGCGAGGAGTCCCTGGTATCATCCAGTTGCCCAACCCGATAAAGCACTTCAATGGGAGCATTCCGCCGTTTCGCAAGCATTCAATACGCTCGGTGCTCAACAGCAGCGCTCAAGCCTTTTGAATTGAAGTTTCTCCCACTCTCCATGCCTCTGAACTGGGAGACAGGGAAGCTCACCTAGACATACTCCATTCAGCAGCAGCCCAATATCAGATGCATTTGCCGAAGACCAGAGGAACTGCTAACAGTGCAAGCTCCAAAACGCCCACGAAGCCGCACACGCGGACGACGTGACCATCTTGGAAATTTGGTCGATCGGCGGGCCCACCAATGGGTCTAGCATGACCCTGCTGACCCCTCCACTCCTCCGCAGAGTGGCAATCACGTCCGTACTGCTAGAAGCACAGCCACGTTTCCATCCAAGGTGCGATATAACCAGCACTCCTAGTCAGGGAAGTATGTGCATTGAGAATACCATCAGGCAAATTGTGACCTCGTTTGTCATCCCTCTTGGCCAGACACCTAAGGGCCGTAACGCGTGTAGCACAACCTAAAGTGTGTGCCTGCTGCACCAGCATGGGAAGAATATCTTTACAGACAACACTGCGGCACGTCAGTAAACTTCCGGAAGTGCTCACCAGCAGCGCTGACCAATAATGCCCATCCGCAGTATCCCTGAACATGACCATAGTATGTAATATCAAGAATATTTATGCCGCCGCCAAAGAATATCTATGCCACCCGTGAGCTTACGGGAACATCTGCTCAATGAGGGGGCAACGCCCCGTGGGTGGATAAAGATACACATTCTCATTTCGTACTGCCTGCATGCAACGCGTGGTGAAGCGCAACTAAGGTGAACCCACTGCTGAGTCCCCAGCACTCCAGAGGCCAACGAATGGGCGCAGTGCAGTGCAGCTGAGAGCATGCCACGACGGGCAGTTGCAGAGTCTGTTCTTGGTGCGCACACAATGGCGATGCAAATGAGCAGAAGGTTAGGCGGTGGAGGTGTGGCAGCTCATCGCTTACTCCCTGAACAATTTTGGCAAAGCCGTTTATTCTAACACTCCTGTTTATTCTGCATGACTTCAGTGAAAATGAAGTCGTCCCAGGCCATCTATAAACTAAGATTTGTCAGTTGCTAAGATTAGATACCAAAAGAGGCTTACAACCTAAGACTCACAGCAAGAGAATATGCGATCCTCCGTGAGCCATCTCTGATCCCCCTACTCACCGCCACATATATCTTGAAATATGACTTCTAAATCAGCACGCATCTACAGGATATTCAGCAAATTTACGTCTTCGTTATGCTCTACCCAAATCAGGCTAATGCCAGTTATCGACGTACAAGCTGATTTATCAAATGCTACTGCAGCTTTGCACGTTCTTGGCGGGTCTACGCCTCCCATGCTCTGTTCGAGTTTCGTGGGCTAGTGACACACTTAGCTGAGATATGTTTCCTGTTCTTCTCAAGTATGGTAGAGGACGCCAATGGTTTCTTGCGTGAACCACATTAGCCAGGCAACCGGCAAATAGGCATTTCGGTGTGAACGTGGTGGCGTGGCATTCAGTTTATCTTCACTGACAATTGCTCACCGCCTTGGGGACACGGTGAACATGTCTGCGACGGTCAAGTACAATAAAGGTGTCTGCTGCGCTAGATTCACCTAAATGCGTGCTGTGTGCATGCGTGACAGCACTAGAACTGCCTACGTCCGCATCCTAATTTTTGCAGCTATTACGTAGCGCCTTCCCCGCGGCGTTTACGGCGGGACAACTTCTTAGCATAGTTGAATCTTCCATGTTGTCAAGCTCTGTTGGAATACCGCCGAAGGCAATATATTAATAACCTCCCCTTCATGAAACTAAGGCGGCGCAGGAGCTCCTGTACTATAATTATCCGCCTATATTTTTTGACTCACTCCCTGTCCACGCATTTACAGAGGACCGACGGATTCACGCTATACACGAATTCAACTATGCAACGCTCCAAGCATAGGAAATGCTTCCAATTGCTGAGAATGCTAATATGGGGTTGAAAGCTTCAAAGCTCGCCTTTTGGACCTAGCCAAGCGCTGCACATGAAAAAACGTTAGCCTACAGCCTGTTAAGAAAATAGGAAATAATATGGCCAGCGACGCAACTACTGGTATGTTGCTGTCACGGGCCTCCCGCACACAGACGCTCGGAATCGCCTACGTACTCCCTGAAGCGATCGAGGTTTAAGTAAGAGGTAGAAAGGCCCCCACATTTCCGTTCCTGAACTACAAATGAGGGAAAGTTCTGTACTTGGCACGACATGTAGTGCTTCAATCGATAATTCGGCAGGTGGCGAAAAGCGATTTAGACGCAGCTGTGCGGTTGGAATACGCCACGTTGGCTTTCCAGTAACTACCACCAGGCACAACTCCCATCAGGAGAATAACGAGGTCGGAGGTCTCGTGAAAAAGTGTAACGCCACGATTTTCAAGGTGTGACGCCACGATACCTTGTATTTTCAGTATTCCAAAGCTTGATGCACCACACGTAGTAGGGACAGCATCTTGTAGGAATCTTACGAATCGGTGCAAACCCCGTCACTGCCTGCCACTTGGAGAGGCTCTGTAAAGGCAAACCCTCCCGAGTCCATCGGCAGCTTGCCGCACCCCTAGCGAATTACGTGAATGAATCTCAAGCCAAGACCACTCACAACCTGCACTCGCGTACACGACAACAGGTAAGCCGAAAAGAATATTGTAAGGATGCGGTCAAACTAGGTTATCGAATATGCCTGACACGGTTGCCTAAGCCTACGTCTATGAAGGCTGAAAAAGTGAACTGGCGCATACGCCAGCACGTATACATCCATCTTTCAAATACCATAACGGCACGTACGAGCTGAGAAAATTGTGTTAAGAGCACTTGCTTTGCCTCGTACTATATACCGAGACACGCATTTCCTCGATGACGATAGCTAGTTAGTCCAGCAATTTGCACTAAACAGCATCTATCTTCCTCACGCAGAGAACGTGTAGGGGAGCAGTAAGGTTGTCCGGAATGTGTGTTTACCTTTACAGCCATCTTCGACCTTTGTTGAGTAGCCTGGCGGCTCATCACAGCTAGCACGAGCACTGCAACGCTATACAAGTCAAACACTTCTCTGCCCCACACACGATCTGATTTTTCAATAAACCCATGTGCTTGCTTGGGGATTTGTATTGTTATCCGTACGGTTTCAACTAACGGCTAAAACGGAGCTGTGGAGTTACCTGTATTGCGCCACCCTCTTACAACCATGTGGTCTAATATACTGCAGTGATGTAGAGGTCACTTGGGATTAACAGACAAACCCACGCATTCTGCAATTAACATCGGCCCCTGAAACATTTTGGCCATATTTGCGTTAATGTCGGTGTGCGTGAAACGTGTTCCAGAGCGTCTAGAGCGTGTTCCCGCACAAACAAATATATCTGCGCAAAGGTTTGTCGGCCTTCCTGAATACAACGACAAGTGGCAGAAATTCCGGTTGACAACCGCCATTCCGGTATCCTCACTCTCCAGCTTTGTTTGTAGTAGTAGCGTTCGCCTTTCACGGGATGCTCTATTGGACATGAACGTATGTGCCGACGTGAACACTGGAGCGCCAAAGTCATGTGTCTTCCCATCACCTGAACTGATCCATGAGCATCGCCTAATAGATAGCCAGTCCGCATGCATGTTTTATTGCGTTATGTGCCCAAAATACTTGGTGCAGCCAGATAGTCGAGTTCTGGAAGATCTCCCATCTTTGGTGATGTTGTCTCCAGTGCGCCGTGGTCTCGAGTGCATCCGTAGGGAACCGTACCGCCTGTATTCGGTTAAACGGAAACTCGCTGCAGTATCGAAAAGATATATGCGAATCATTCAGCACACCCAACACGTTTTGGTCCACCTAGTGCTGAAGGATCAAGCTCACGAGGCGCCCACTGCAACCCCGATGGCAAATTCATCCATAAGGATGACGCAGAAACCAAGCTTCTACTGACGCAGTGATGCACATTACTCCTGAACTAGGAGGTTTAATTTTGGTAAAGCCCGACAGATCCGATCGACAACACACGGGCGTGGCGTGCACAAGAATCTGATATGATCTGCAGTCGCGTCGCCAGGTACGGATGTATTGGGCTAAAGGGAGGGCACAACGAACCGCAACAGGCTGCATAGAATTGCTAATCCGAGAAACTTTTTCACACCACAATGTTGAATTGCTAAACGCATCGGGCAACACGGACGAAGGCTCACTGGCTGAGGCGTTGCCGCATTAGCCTACAGGGAACTGCGCGTTTCCTGCAGTTTCGCTTCTTTACTAAGAAAGTAAAGTGAGGAGGCAGGAAAGAAGCCTGTCTCTTTAGTAAAGTTGGAAGCTGCAGGCAACCGGACTACCCCGTAGCGGCATTTCGCACCCAGGTCACCTACACACACATGAATCTCTACACCAACCTGCAGAGGTACGTTTGAAGCTAGTGACGCCGTGTGGCTGCGTCTCTCACTGTCTTCGCGAGGCATAGTTCCCTGGAAGCAAACAGGAGAAACATTCTTTATGTTACCATCAGCGCTAATGGTTTTTAAATTTGAGGTAGATGCGTCGCAACCTAAACGGTAGAATATCAGCTGCACCTGCATGCAAGTGCCTTTCCATAATGGAAGCAACCCCCCGTATACATACGGAATAGCTGGCGCAACACTGAAAAAGCGATCCCGTAGTCCAAAAGGGTCGCCGAAAGGTAGAAACAAGCAGCAACCTCTAAACGGGGGGAAGCTTGTACTCATTCTCCATCGACAGTGCTGCTTGCGCACTATTCCCGGCTCTTCCGATGAAGATGCCTTTTCCTCAGCTATGTTGAACAGATGGAAGCGTTACTAGGACTCCAAGCTCCCCACTTGCGCAGACCAATGGGATACCTTCCGGCTGGAGGCAATGTTCTCAGAGAACAGAGCACATTTGCAGACCCGATTGTACAGGGTCGACAGCTCTGCTAATCCAGGGAGTCGCCATGCGCTCCACGGAAACCAAGTGAACTTCACGTGTGCACGTAGTTATGCGAAAATACGTACTTTCTGTCAGTATAGGGGAAGCGCCCAGCCAACCTACCTGACAGCATTCACCTCAGTGTCCTCTAAATTCACCGCATAGAGCCAAGAGAACTTCCGATTTGTTACAAAACGCGGTTGAATTCAAGGGTTGAACTTGAACTCTCATACCCCCATTCTTTGCCAGTGTAATCATCGTGGGGGTGTACAAATTGTGAGAAACTACCGGGACAACGAGCTAAGGAATATGCTGCTCGCACATTCCTGTCAACCTGCCCATGGACGGTGTCATTTTGTGATAGATTTGGTGCGTTTGTCGCAACGCCAGCTGATTCCACCCTGCTCGACGTGTGCATCAAAAGTATGATGGCTGACTGGAGGCACTGTTCTAAAAGTACACTGAAACCAAATGACCTTTTCAAGTGCATTAATTTATGTGGAAAATCTTACAAGCTGTCAGTATAGGGGAAGTGTGCAGCAACCCGACGCAAAAGAAACCCCCTCAGCTCCCTGCAAATTCAGAACATGACGATACACAATTTGTGCATTTATTGTAAATGTATGCTGCTGGGTTTTTATTCATCCGGACGCACTCTCTGAGTTGATTTACTTGGCATAGCCTGCATTCTAATTTGATGTGTACGCTATGCAGGCTGCTAACAGGTAAACACATCTTGTGACAGCGCAGAGTTCTAGCACCTAAGACGGAAATTCAGGAAATTCAAAAAATCTGCTTTGTGCGCCAGTTGGGTACGGTGTTGCAGCTTAACGTACCCGCTGCAAACTCGCGTAATTGGGGATCATCCTCAGCCATAATTGGAAACTTCACAAAGACCTAATCTCCTCATGATAGCGCTGAACATCCATCAGCAACCGCTGCTCTGCAGGAGTCTAAAAATCCGCATAATATCCGTCCGCCACTACTAACTCCCATGATTACTAGAGAAAACACCAGGCTTTGCAACCGCATCGTTCCAGCGACACCAACTCCAGTGCTCGCGTGTTTGCTGTCCTTCGGCACAAACGCTTACCCACTGAACCAGCGCCAGGCATACCGGTAGCATAGACCTCAGTACAAACGCTGGATATTGTACGCGCATAAGCAATATTGGTTATTGGAAGCTGAACGGTGACAGCCTTATCTAGTGGGAAAGGTAACACACTGTCTGCGCAAATGAATGCATCTGATGTTCAATGTACGTCTACTGCACCATATCTCTATAGGGCAGAATAGGCACCAAACCATACTTTCAGTGGGCTTCAGCGTTCCTTCAATTCCTTCCACAGAGCTTCCGCTTCCGTAGCACCATCAGTGATTCCCCCTTCACAACGCTCCGAAGATGGGATAATGCACCTGATTCGTATGCCACTTCCTCTACTGTTCGTGACGCTGAGACAACAGTCGAAATAAGTAGCATCTGTTGGTCAAGCACTGTTTGTGACTCAAAAGTGTAAACTGACTGCCTGCAGCGAGCGCGGTCTGAAACTTCCTATCGTCCTGCTCTGCACTTGCTCATTCCGTTTTCTATATCCCAGAAACCAGATCTCCAATGCTTCTTTCAACATTGCGCAGCTGCGCAAACGATACAGCACTCCCCTGAATGTTTTGTTGGAGTGCATTAGGTTGGGTGCGCAGGTTTGGTTGCACTGGGGAGTCTCTGCAAAGATTATGTTGAGTTGAGCACTTCCTAGCAACTCAATATCTTTAAGCGGCTTGGCATTTTAGCCTCCACCCCACGTATCTAATATCGCATCCACCCCCGGTAACATCGGTGCACAGTAGCATATCAGAGTTCTTGCCTTTTAATGAACACCGCTCAAGAATGACCACACAGAAAAGCTGATCGTTCCTACTCCTTTCCCACTCCCGGGTTCACCCAAACCAACACCGCTGCACAATCAAGCATGTCCAAGGCTTCCACATGCATTCATGACGGTTGTGATGACTTTGGACGGGTCCTGTGCAACTAGCTGCACTGGCAACCATGCAGATAGATGACCGCCATCCTCAGGTCTAGAAGCACCGGAGCCTGTGCATGTGTTGTCATATATGGCTCAACACAGACTGTGATGCCTCCACGAATCTCTCCTCACGCACCCTCTGCACAGTGTGGCAAGTTGCAGATGGCAGATGGAAGTTGCAGATGGTACATAGGTACCGTATGCTGCTATCATTTACTACCTCTGTCTTGCGCTACCAGTACTGCACGGGGAAAGACGAATATTTCCTGTTCCCTCTCCAGACGCAGTGCACGTTCCACAGCCTAGTGGGCCTTCACCGTCCAGAGTGCTCAGTTTGGGACACATTTTGCTTGCTGGGTAATTTACTACGACATCGAACGTGCATGCACGTCGTGCGCACCACGGACCTGTTGGGTATTTGCAAATGCCTCAACTATCTGCAGATCATTACCCGGCAAAAGGCTATGCGTGCTCAACCCAGCGAATGCACAGAATTCGCCAAAACCCTTCAATACATGTCTTTTTATTCGCATGCCGTTTAAAGCAGCGCACGAAACCCTAATCCTCCATTTCCCATCGACCATACTTCTGGCTTTGACGAACGAACCAGCCAAAGCATGAAAACGAATTTGCCTCAGTGCACACCGTATGGCATGCAGGTGCAGCGGCCTCCCTCCACCCGCTCCACACAGAAGGCGCGTGCAGTCCCTAAAGAGTATTTTATGTCCAAATGCACCCTCGTTGAGTGCATCCTCACTCTAACGAATCCCGTTGAGGCATTACCCCTGGCCTTGAGTATTACGTCAACCGCGTATAATTCAGCATTAGCATGGGGCAGCAACCCTCTAGTAAGCAGCAGCTAGATTGTGGCACCCCTTACAATCGCATACAGAGATTGATGCCTAACATATTTTAACCCAAATGCACTTTTTTCAGCTTTTAGCTTTTATCCCGTTACTTGTCAACGTCTGGTGCCTGCCTTTTCTGTGCTGTGATGACGCTACACAACGAGCACTATTGAATCACACTTTTACACCCTTGCATGAGACCCATTCTCCCGGGCATTTACTCTGGAACGTGTGCTGGAACTGTGTACGCGGCCTGCTACATCCGCAGAGCTTCCTGGACTATAGTAGTGCTGTCGTCATTCTCCAATATTTCGGCTGAACCATGGCGCAATGTTCAGTGGGGATAACAGCCTGTACCGTGAATGGGACGGACCCGCTAAGAGCCAAGTGCACATTCCCGAACAATGTTGAGGTTCAGCAGACCGATTCTTTGAGGCTCTACGTTATGCACATGTAAATCATTTGGAATGTAGCGAACGGCTGATTTAGGGGGCGTACATCCTATTTTTCGCGTTGTCAAGATACCGCGTGGTATGGTCTCTCAGCTACCCTGCGCATTCCCCATCGCAGTCCCTAGCCCCTATAATACGCAAGCATACCGGAATGTGCAGACGCATCTGATAGTGGCAACATGAATCTTAGACATAGCAGCAATTTCGAACATACACTGTCAATATACAATGATTCTGAGATCCCCAGTCTTGTCCACTCTTTCAGTTGCTTGGTGTTTGATAAAGCAATAGCCATCTTGCACGGAAGCCACGGCTGAGACCGTTTGGCATTTTAATTTTGGGGACCCTTAATATCACAAACCTGGCTCCCTTCTGCTTTAATGCATACCCGGCTTTACTCTACCATTGCCAACGCCACACAATGCCACTCAGGCAGACTAACTGTAAGCAAGTGGCACTTTATGCACTGCGTCCCCAAGTATTGCCCAACCTTCCCCAAGTTGGCCAGCATTCTCTGGATGATCTGTCAACTATCCAGGCAACCCCAATACGCTAACCAATCAGCTATGTGAACGCCGCTAGCCCAAGTCCGCGACAGCTGCAGTTCCCCAGAATGACAACGATATTTTTAGAAATAGCAGCGATTTCGAACATACACTGTCGATGCGGCCCACCGTTTGGTCTTAGCTGAAATGTTAGACACCCCACTGAAGTAGGCCTTGAATGATAAGCAGAGAAAGGCGCTTTGCTAGCGAAAACACAAAGGCGTCGTCTGGGTCAGACAGCCTGTCTACTGCATTGCGTTGATAATCTTTCCAACCAGATGACTCTGGATTGGCCTTCAACCTATGTTGCCTGAAAAGGAGCAGATAGCAGGCACAATGGATTCTTCCCAACCAAATGTCACCAGTTCGTGCGCTGTGTATTGCTGCGCATGAACGCCAGACACACAAGCTGAGCTCAACCGAATTCCGGAGGGTCACGCATTTTCATGAGTTCATCCATATACTGTCCGCGCGTGCGTAAGCAGAATAGCCCTAGCTCAATGCTGCCTATTAGGTGTAATAAATCCCTATTCTGAAATGCTTGAGGTGGTCATCGAAAACGGCATAACAATCGAAAGGAATGCTCCTTACAAACTGCGCGTTGCACCACTCAGGTTCACCTGTACATTCCCCACACGTTGTGATACACAACATAACCAAATCCACACTTCCCTAAACTCAGCGGTTGCCCGGGGATGCAGTCAAGAGACGATGCACTTCATGAGTCTATAGAAGTGCTCAGATTTTGTTTGCCTAGCTGTTGCCTGGGGATGCAGTCCAGAGAGGAAGCACTTCATAAACAGACGAAATCTGAGAATTTCGAGCATTCATCGCTTTCAACAGTGCTGTGTGGTCATGCCTACACAGGCAAAGGTCTGCTCCTGACGCTTCTCACGCACACTCTGCGGCGAAATGGGTACAAATCCGCTTTTGCCATCCACAGTGCACTGCGAACATCATTCTTACCTCAACTCGGAGAAGGGTGCATTGGTCCATGCTCGAACACCAGGCGCAGGATGTGGAGATGCGAAAGTTGTCTGCGACCAAAAGGACCGCTCCTGCAGCTTCTGTGCACTCCATCAGTCACAGAATCTACATCCCTACCCAAGCGCGACCACCAAAATCAGCAACGTTCACCAAAAACAGTGGCATCGAGCATCTGTACACCCGATGTTCGCACGCCACACAAAGCCCTCTGAGCATAAAAATCGTACTCCACATATTGAAGCACCCTTCAATTTATTGCAGTTACTTCAACGGGGGAACAAACACCGGAGGCAAACGGCATAGGCGCAAAACGAACCAAGCATCACGGCGAATGCTCTCTTGCCCCGCACTACAAATATCGTCTGAAAAGGTAACTACCGCAACCTAACTTTTCAACAGTTATTCGCAGCTCAGTCAGCACACCATCCAATAGCCTCAGTCACACCACCTAATCTCTTGAATCAGTAGCAGCGGCCACTTGCTGCGTTGACGGACTGCTTACCAGCCACCCCCGTGGGTCTTCCACTGCCCGGCACGCTTCCCGAACACGTTAAAGGCCTCTCAGCAAACGCAACCCTGCATTACAGAAGCGCAAGCATTACGGCGGGTTCTTGAGAACATATCTGCAGCAGTTCACTCAACTTCTACAGCTTCCCTGCTGGTGCGCCGAAACACCTTACGAGAAGTGCCTGCACTGCACTACTAGTCGTTTTGCTGTGGCAGTCCACGCAAACTCCCCTCCTAGCAATTAAGTGATGCCGCAGCTACACTAGCCTCCATATGAATTCAACACCCATAATGGCATTCATCTGTAATATCAAGCCCTGTGCGTTTTTTAGCATGGAGGTGTGAGCAACAGGGAACAACATGAAAGCTCAAGGTTTTGCCCGATTTCAGAACGATACATGCTCAACCGTAGACAGATTCCCCTGCTTCACAAGCAAACGCACTCTCTGAGGCACAAATGGTATAAGCACACTGGGTTTGTAGAGTCTGGCTCACTGCCCAACTGCTGCGTGTATCGCATGTCCCTTGGCGTTGTTCTTCTTCGCTCGACTTCTAAATCTGTGACTATGAACTAGTAGTGTAAGTACACCCAGGCACTCGCAATCAACGTCCCGAAAGCTGCGTGGGAAAACTGTTTGCCGATCACAAAAGCACCCGTAAATTCATCGCAATCAACCCAAGAAACGGAACCAGCCCCGAAGGGGGGACTTTTACGATAAGCGTTCGCCCATCAAGTACTTTCCCTCTCCGAAGGCCAAGCTTGATCACAACGTCCGATCGCCTCTGCCCACCACTTCACCAGTTCCTGGCGGCGAGCTGCCAACACATCATCGAAATGCCGAGGTCACACCACCTAATCATTTGCACAAGTAGCAAATACACCTCGCACCCTTGCTGAGCCGTTCGCCACCGAGATTAGCACGTCTTCGGATGTCCTGAACGCCTGCTGAACAAGGCCTACAGCCCCTAACCTGAGCGGCACGCAGGTTGCCCCTCTGGCGAATCGGCAGTTCCCACCAAAGACGCGAGTCCCACTAAGCACGTGGCTTCTCCTCCTTTACAGTAAGTTTCATAACACACGCTCACACGCCCAATGATGATGAATATGTCCTCGGTTGTATCACGCTGCCGTCCCGGCGTCTGCTTCTTATTAGTTCCATCCCTTGCACAACTAAAGCAACAGCCGTCTGTTAGCGAATTTACCATTCGTTCTCACTTGCACTCCTTCGGAGAACTAAGAACTTCCCCTTTGCACACAGCCTAGCGCGGCTCCGACGAACCATAATACCCCGAACCTCAAGCAGTTTCCGCTGCTCATTCTTGAACATGGATGTCAAACGCACCCCCTGAAAGACGGCATGCCAGTAGAGGGACTGTGTAAGGCCGAGGCACACACCGTACTCACTACCACCACAACTGCGTGCCTGATTCGCTGTACCAGTGTCTGTTCAAAGTGAAGAAAGTAGCCACCTTTTTCCGAAGAAACCCTTGCAACTGCTGCACATTGCGTGGGTCCCCCATAAACTCGGCACACCAGGAGAAAGCTGAGAAAAATCGCGCTTGTCGAAAAAGTCACACGAAATACCTGTACACGCTGGGGACCGTAGCCGCATTCCATCTGCCGCGTATCCAAATTGGCTTCGACATACTGAACAGCACACCGATGCATTTCAATATACGCTGAACACACACGTGGCAGAAATCGACACCGGCAGCAATAGCCTTTCCAAGAGTGTTTTCCCTCTCGTAAGTGCAAGCTTTTGAGGAAAACCCAGCATCGGTTACTCTCCTCTTCACCAACCACTCGCAACGCGTTGCCAACAAATCATCGAACAGTCTCAGTCACACCACCTAATCCATTACAGCATACGCAGAAGCACCCGCAACTTTGCCAAATCGTTCACCAACCAATCATACCAGTCCTATACTTCCCTGCACGCTTCCGCAGCAAGGATCACCTGATACATATAGGCCAGTCTTGATGCCATGCACGCTATACTCCCCGTTCACAGGCACCTCTTCGGTCACCCACGACCCATCCACTCGACGACACCGTTCACCTTCACATTTGTTTCATCCAACTGATTTCAGACAAGTATCCTTGCGGAATTACTAATCTACTTGCTGTGGTCGTCAAACTGTGCCACTCGGCCTCTATCCAGACTGCTTCACCTGCAGCGTAAACGTCTTCCCTCCACCTCGACGTTACAACCCTTGATACCATGCACGCTATACTCCCCGTTCACAGGCACCTTCAGAGACTTAAGGACTGATCCTGCTATGGCACGTGTTCATGCACAAGTGCAAGAACCAACATACGACAAACTCTTACTGTACAAAAATTTCCGCCCTCACGCTTGTATACTCGCCGTCCAAACGCACCTCCTGCGGAATCGCATGCTAATACAGGGCATTCAAACGACTGTGTTAAACATCGGACACCAGCTTCACACTAGAACTGCAAAACCCATATCCTAGTCCACCCGGCCTGCTAAAACTGCAGGGGCAGGGTATATGCAAGCCAGCGTCTGCTACCAATACAAGCGCCTGTGCAACTTCTATGGCCTGCATTGACAACTTGTTTACCTTGCTCTGGAAATAACCCAGCCAGGAATCTTCATAGCCCGGCAATAGCACCGTGCGCTCCAAGCGCTGTGTAGGCAAATTGTTCGCCGAATATTGAAGCACCATCCAATTTATTGCAATCAAGCTTGATGGAAAACCTGTTCTGATATGCCGAAATATGCGCTTGAGACCCCAACTGCCGCACCTCACCAAATACTCTCTTCTCCCTTCAAGTGCATGTGCCTCAGCCACACCACATAGTCCTTTGCACCAGTAACAGCGGCAGGCCGTAACAGCGGCCAGGCCGCCCGATTTTCCAGTCCACCAAGTACTAGAGCTCTTCCCGAAAAAGGCAGATATGACCTCACAAATGCCAAGCAGCCCTGTCGACACGCACTTTATGCATCCCATTGGACATTCACCACCCTTGCTCAACATCGTTGGGGACCCAAGAAATGCTACCGGCTGCGGACGCCGCCTCCAGCAACCTCTAAAGCACCCCACCACAAAAACCATCAGACACTCTCCCCACGCCTCTCAAACGCACCTCCTGCGAAAGCCCAAGAGAATACAGGGCATTTGGAAGAGAACGTTCAGCTGCGAATACCTGGCTCACAGTAGAACTCCACAACCTTTGTACTTCTCCAGCCTGGCCTGCTCGAACTAGAGGGGGAAGGCAGCAAGACACCCGCATATGCAACCAATACAAAAACCCGCGCAGCCACTGTGCTTTATATCGGTTGTATTCCTGCCTCTTTCCATTGCAAAGACGCGTACAGTCGTATCGGAGCATCTCGAAATCCTGCGCACGCATCCGGCATTGCACCGCCTCCGTATCTTAACAATACGCAACACATTGAAACCCCCCACTGTCCATTTGGGACCAAACCGGGGTGGATGAAAAATCATCTGGAACCAAAACCCGGTGGAGACAAAATCACCTGGAACCACATCTTGGTTGCAGATGATTTTTTCTCCACCAGGTTTTGGTTCCAGTGGAGGTAAGCCGCACAAGGTGGCATACCAATTGCATGCAAGCATCCAGGCCTTTCCTTCGGGCTGATCTCGAAGTGCTGCCCTGATGCCCAACCGCCATCGCGAACATGCATCCCGTCTTTGTGCATAAGTTTCATGCAATTTGGGCCGCGCCGCCATCCTTTATGCTTGTCATGTATGGTTTGTTCGCACAAGCCACAAATACGCTCATTCACTCTGACCTAGTGCTTCGCAGCTGTACGGCACTAGTTCAGGTGTGCAGCGATACTTCCTGCGAAGTGTTCGTTTGCAAGCAGCACCGGTCTTCGTGTAGAGCTCGGCTGCGAACTCACTCGCATGCTCAATCAGTCTGGTCATCACTAGTAGTTGTACGACACAGTGTAGTCAACGGTAGATGTGCATTCACATAATATGGTGGTTCTGTCTTCAGTGAAAACAGTCCTCAACACGGACAGACGTGGGCACCCAGTGGCCAATCTGAGTTCAAGTAACTGGGACGAGAAAGTAAACCAGACAATCGAGAAACGTGGGCTGAGGCCAACTTAAATAACAGGTGTCCAGCTCGGGAGTTTCCAAAGTCCTTATTGGCCATGAAGCGTGGCTCCCTGCATAATCGTAGAGGCAACACCTGCTGGCATACAACTGGTAAGCTCACTTTAGCGAATGCCCCGAAAATTCAGGGTCAGATATTTGGCCGTGCAACACGGCATCAAACAAAAGGAAGAGGCAAAAACGAAAGCAGATTAAAAACACGACCCAGCCAAACCCAGCATATGCTTCGTCTCCAGTTGGCATTCCTGTTTTACCTCCAGCAGCAAAACAACCAAGAATACGGGGCATACCACTGGGTCGCCAGACCGCCTTCTGAATACTTACGGAACACATATTTTCGAAGCGGGATGCAAGCCTTCGTGAATCTATTCCCTTTTTGTGCGTTTTGCGGGATGCCATGGATATGAAACAGCGCATAATGAAAAAGCCCAAAGCGAAAATTGCGGCCCAGATGTACAGTGGAGTCAAACGTGGATTTTCGAGCCGGCTTCTTCGTACCAAGGCAGCGATGGCATGAAAAGGTTGTTCACTTGGTAAATTGTCCTTGTTGGAAATCCCTTCGCCTGCGGGTCCATGGGAACCGGCGACTGCCATTCCAATGGGGAGTGTAGAGAGAACAAGGAGAAGTGTGTAGGGGCACATTTTTGCTGAAGGGGATAAATGACTAGCCCTCAGTGACGAAATGAATGCACGCACAAGTGTTTAAATTAGTAGCTGTTCACAATAATTGCAAACGGAATAGAATAGGTAAGGAGAATTGTACTGATTGCCCTCGGGCATCCAGCGTGCTCGTTGTGTTCCCTCGCGTGCAACTGTCGCGCTACCCCATGTCGAGCGGGCGTCCAGTGAAGCAGAAGGTGGTGCTGACATCATGAGTGTTATGCAAAATTTTCAATTGTTCGTATCTAATACGAAAGTGTTACATGCTTACTTAGATTCTCTATTGGCATTCATGAATCATTTCTCCATAACATCATTCGAATATGCAAATGCATTGTTGCACTGCTTGCCGCGCACTGCACGCGGGGGTCAGTTTCCTGGAACTATAGTGTGAAGTGTCCTTGCACATGCAGGGTACAAATGCGACGATGTTTAATGTGTATTGTTGATTATTGCAATTTCCTCCCCAGAATAAGGCCGGTGTTGTTGGTGTCCGCCTTATTTTTTTGTCTCATTTACCCCGCTCCAAGACACCGCCTGCAAGAGCTGGGGGTACAAGAAATGTGCACTTCTGTTTTCTCAAGGTTTAAGATTTGAAATTGAGGACAGCTTGAAAAAATGTTGCAAGCTTGGGCTTCTTTCCAAGTATTTGTTCGCCAATACATCCAAAACCCCTAAGCCAACTTTAGCACCTATGTGCCGTAGAGACTGCACGAAGTCATCTGAGAATGCGAGCAAGAAATCCGCATGTGAGGAAATCTTATGTCCTGTGTATATTCCGTTATAGCAAAAATCCGAGCTAGTTGCGGTTGTATCTTCATACAAGGCAGAGCGGGGCCTTCAACAATTCCCCAGAACAATCTGGACGCATCAGACCCAGTAGCAGGCAGGGGCGGCAAGCTACAACAGGTCAGCACCACACGAGGCTTATACAGGTGAAATTCAGGTAACAGCATGTTACCTTCTCTACGCCAACACTTTGTCATCAAGAACTGCCCCCCACAAGCCAGCCGCAACACATCGTCCAGCAGCGCCCACGGGCTATATTGGTTCTGCAGTTAACATTGAGCAAGTGGCATTCTCGCGTACCAACCAAAAATGACTGTTTGGCTGTTACCGGTGGTTTTCATGCAGTCTCTTTTGCCGCTGTTGAGAAGTTAAAAAGCATGGGAGGGTGCAAACAGGTATTTCGCATCAGTCAAAATTGATGCGCGTACACGCTCTAAGACAACGTGGGTCTGGACTTACGAAATGCTGCCTATTCGGCTCTATTATGCCGAGTGAATTCACCCTGCTGCTGTTCTTCTCCCCGCTGCTGGCACTCTTGCTGCAAAACTTTATCTGGTTGTTGCTGCCTTTCCTGCTCCTGGTTTTCGTTTTCCGTTTGCTGCTGTTGCCGAAGCTCCTGTCGCTCACCTTGCTGCGGCAGTTCATCCGCCTGCTGCTCTTCCCGTTTCTGTCCCTGTTTCTGTTCCTGTCCCTGGTTCTCTCCCTGTTCTTGCTCCTAATTTAGTATTTTTTCCGGGTTGTGTGATGATGGACAACAGTTATGACGATCCAAACAATTCCTACGAACAGTACTTGAGTACGCTCAAACAATATAACATTCTTCTGGACTGTATGGTGGAGTGTTACGATTCACAACGGGAGAACGATCTGGGGCAACAAGGCAGTGCACTTCTGCTGCTGCACATGCTCTCCGATAGCAACTGGCAGCCCACATATACACTGCAGAACCCTGACATGCCGATTGTTCTGCAGCTGCTTCGGTTGTAGTTGATTCTTTAGGTTCTTTTACTGCAGGGAATACCCAGCATTCGTGTTTTTGCACAACTATAAAAGCAAAAGTTGCTCACAAGTAGGTACAGCACCACCATACGCTAGCGCATGCCGCAGCGACGCACGCAGCCGCAGCCGATGCAGCAGGAGTAAAACCACGTTGCAGAAGTCTACCACAATACTGTTTCGTATCCTGGTTTTCGAAACCGACACCCCAGTTGTACGGAAACGGCGGTCTTTTCCGGCCTCTACAGCCATTGCAGGAAACCCCAACCACTCCTGTACATATCACTAGGAACCTCAGGAGGCAGTGGAACACCACCACACCAACAGGAGCAGTGTGGCGGCCGGAAAAGAGCATGTCTAGCTGTGCTTAGCTTCCGCTTCTCATTTCCCGATGCTGATTTTGCTGCTGCACAATTAGGCGATTACCTGCTTCAACTGCTATTCCTAGGAGAGCTGCTTCTGCAGTTGCAGGGTCTCCGTGCAGTGATGCGCTTGCTGCTGTTACTCCTACCACTTGCTGAAAGGTACAATTCAGAAGAACTACTTTCTTATCCTCTACAGTTACTGGTGACAGCTGAAGTAAAGGGTTTGGCATAATGTTCCGAATCGACGAAGACATCTCCTGCTTCGGCTGCATTTGGATTTCAGTGTATACTCCAACTGAATATGCAAAGGCACAGCAATGGCCTGGAACTGCTCCCCACCACACTCGCACTAAGAGAACGTACACAACCTGCTAAAAGGGAGGACTGCGTAAGCAAACGATAGAGAGAGCACCTGCTTCTCCAGGGTGCTAGGCTCCTCTATGCTTTACAGCATCTCGGCATCCCTGGCGTGGTGCGGTGTGCCTGCTTCCCTCCGTCTCCCTCTTTCTTGACCTCTGCGTCTGTTTGAATTCACTTCCGTCGTTAAGCGTGCATGAAGCCGTTTGTTTGTTTGCCGCTTTACACTAGCATGGTTTTTGGTGTTCCTGGCTGCCACTCCTGCCTGTTGTAGCTCCTTCCGGTGCTACAACCAGGGTTTCCGCTTGTAGTCAACACCGAAGACCTCTATTCCGTGCTGCCTCCTTTGAAATAGGAGCGCACCATGTATCTCTACATGGCAGGAGCATTTCCTGCTGGCAACTGAGGCAGCTTCGGTTGATGCCCAAACGTTTAGGGTTCAGGGGATGCGGTAAAAGCTAAAAACGGCCCCAAAAGATGATGATTCTTAGGCGAGCGTGGCTCCAAACAACATGGTTAGTGGTAGCAGCAGGAATATTTGTTCCAGCTTAATTGTGTGCGATAGAATTCACGCAGACAACACTAAATGTTAATTTGCTGATCGCGCATGAAGGGCCCATTTTCACACGCGCCGAGAATACTGTTAAGGCCAGTGGAACGTAACATGATGAAGAAACTAGACACTGACAGGTGCACCGTAGAGGGCATCGAAACCACGCCGTTGCCTTGTGGGGAGTGACGACTGCTCAGCCCTTTTGAGCATGCGGGTGCAGATCGCTCGGATGTTTCAGCTGGCAAATCACCGACTACAACGAGCCGTTTCGACTAACATGCGACGATAGAGAAAAGAGTGATTTACTTATATTAGGGTGCGCGGGTTCCTTAAGTGGAAAAGCACCGTAAAAAACAATGCAATTTACAGGTATTAAACATACACCGCATGAGGCGTTCCGTGCGGTGGTTCAGGGATTTCAGTCTTTCGAACGATTGCAATAGTGAAGGACTGCGTCGAGTACGCATATGCGAGTGCTGCAACAGTGACTGCCAGAGTCGCTGTCCATACGTACGTACTTACTGCGTCCAACGAAGGGCATCCAATGCTGAGACACCGCTGCACCCACATTCCGTGTAGTTTGGATGTTATGTCTGGTGAGATGGACCTCGCCCTACAATTGACAGTGTAGTACAAAAACAAATTGTCGCACTCCTAGGCACACAACAATTCCAGCGAAGTGCATGTAATGGTAGTTTGCTGGAGAGTGACACAGAATGCTGAATTGCCTAATACATCATGACAAATAACACCAAACAGCCCTTGTTCGTTGTCACTACAATTAAACGGAAGCACAATAATGAGGAATGAAGGAGCATCTCTGGCGGCTCAGAGCACGTTCATGCTGGTCTAAGAAGCCAGCCGGCTCAGTATAGTTGTGGCTCAGCGTTCCACCAGAATACAGTACTTCGACAGTGCGCTATAGGCCTGGTATACAGGGCCATATGTTACGACAGCACTGTTATAAATCGCACAAAGCCACGCGAATCACCAAGCGTCGAGTAAGTCATTATGTGCATTTCTTAGGATGTACTAAAGTAAACGTTTCCACAATCACCGGATAAATAATACCCCGCTCTCCGGTGCGACTTAGGCAGTTGCGGAAGGCGTCTGTATAGCCGCAAACAGATTTAAACAGTCTCATTTGGTTGGATAGTGATTGTGTCGAGACGTGGTAGATGCCCGGTAACAAACATACTTCCTGTTCGTTCATGGGGCTGCGAAGATCTGCCTTCAAATAACCCCGGCGACGACACTGTTCGGACGGTTGAACCGCAGAAGGCCAGCACATCTACATTCTGGACCAGTAATGCACAGTAGAGCATTCAGTGCGGGATACATGGTCTTGCACAACATAAGCGTCAAGTACTGATTGGATATGGAATTGGGTGCTGTACACCAACGGTCCGGAAGTTAAAGGAAGCCGCTTCACTTGCCTAGCTAGGCAGCCGACCTCATGTAGCTCTCCACCTGAGTAGACTAATGCAAGCAGCGCTCCTGTCCGGCAGCAAGGCACCGCGCAGCCTCGCCAACTGGTTTTGGGTTTCCAAAGTACCTCAACCATCGATATGTAGCTGAGGGATAAGAAAAACTGGCTTCTTCACAGAAGCCAGTTTTTCTTATCCGACTCTGTCGTAAACTAATGGTCATCATAACATCTTACAAAAGGGCAATTAGTACTGAGCAGCCGAACGCTCCAACCAGGCAATACGTTGTGCTGCAACTACTATTTGCATCCAGCGCCCAATCAATGCATAGCGGATTAACCCGCACAGTGTTCCTAGGTAACAGGATTCGCGTACACCTGAAGAATAAGTGCCTACGGTAAAGACAGCGGCGGTGCTAGAGCGATCAGCACTAACAGGCCATTCCAGCGTATTATAGAGTCTAATTGGCCCATGTGGTGCTTGTAGAAGCGTTATTGTGCTGTCACGTACTAACTATAGAGACTAAACCATCTAAACACCAGCTGATGAAGGCATGCCAGTGAATAATGGTGCCTAACGGCAAACAAATTGTAATTCCACCATTTGCTAGCCAACGCAGCGCTTTAGTTTGCAGTGGGGCCTCTGCATACATACATACATACATAGAGCCTATACAGTGCAAAGATACAGCATCTTGCTTCTATTTTCAAGGCTACTCGTAGCACATTGCGTGCTACACTGTTACACTATCTGTCAGGCATGAGTTGCTTCCTGCATTGGTAGGCTGTTTCGCAACTTATTGAGCCGTCTACCTGCAACGTGCTGGCGAGATAACACTACCGAAATATTTGTGCGTACACTCTATATCGCGCAGGCCATGGTGCCAGGGAACAGTTCCGAAATACTCCTGCTCTCTACAGATATTTCTCGTGGATAGGCACTATAACATAGTGATTCGCTTGTACTCGTCGCAACGTTCAGTTGAAGCATTAAGGTCAAAGGCGTAGCACTATGCGCCTCCTGAAATCTTTTCATTTGCCGTTTTCCAAGGTACAGTGGCAACTTAAAACAGAATGGACCACATTGGAGCATGCTCCACATGTTTGCAGAATGCTCCAATACAGAGTGCTGCCACCGGCCTGCTTGAAACGTTTAGGACGAGCAGCTACTTTAACGCGCACAAATAACAGCTCACATCACTTGCACACTCAACGCACAAAATGTTCAAGCAAAAGGGCAATTACTGCTTTACTGAAAAGTTACGAACTCGTATCCGTTCACGTGTTATGCAGGGGATAGCACTACGACACAGAAACGTCAGGCAAAACATTGTACCAGCATCATATCAACTGCAGCAAAACAAAGTCTTGGCATAGAAGACGCCTGTGTTTGTGCTCTTTACTGAACCTCATCAGAATCTCACCATCTTGTCGAAGGCCCTCTGTCAAATGTGGCGAGAAAGGTTGAAGTGATTTAGCGATGTAAACGCTTTCCACCAGCCACCACATACAAGTCGGTTATCTCGTCTGTGTTCTACGAAATCCTTTGTGCTGTTTCCAAGACCATACTCCTTATGGCAACGCCAGTTCAACCCCAAAGAACGTAAACAGTCCCTTCTGAAATCACACATGCATATTTGCTGTCGAGAGGAAATTATGAGAGAAGAGCGATCGGCCATCTTCAATGATGGATAGGTAGCCCATACCTAGACAGGAGGAAAAGTCCGGATCAGGGGTAGGTGCCGCCAATGCATTACCTCCTTCACCACATGATGCCATATGATCGTGGAGAAAGTGACGCGAATATAATGCATACATTCCAGAAAAAGCTTGGAGGGCTACGGGGTCTCACGAAACGCACCGCCTACGAAATCGAACACGGGCAACCTCCCCCACCTGTTGGAGTCTGTAGCAACAGTGAGAACGCCTTTCTATTGTAGATGGTAACGAGCTGAACCGGTGCAGCAAGCGTAGAGAGAGGTAGTGCAAGAGTCGCGAGTCTCATTAATCTTGGCTTCTGCGAGGCGTTATCATCCCCGGTAATTAACGTCGACCCACTACAGTCACCATCTCTCGGAGTTTGGCGTAACCAGCCCACGTCACCAGTGATGGACTGATGAAGCTGAAATGCCATACTCGCTGTGCAGCATATTGATTTGGAAGCCTTTCTCTCGGCGGCGCCTGAACCTTTAAGAACGTCTATTCATCAAAGTGCGAAATGCACCTGTCGTCAAAAATGTCAACGTGTATCTGCCGCAGTGCTAGACAGCGCCTCGCCACCTACTATCTGCTGTTAGGTGTCGCAAAGCATCAGCAGCGGTTGTTTGGCTTACTCCCTCGTCTACAAATGCAGCAGCAAGACGTCAGCAGCTCCGAGTGGAGTACATTCGCTACACAGTTTAATGCCGATGCAGGCTCGCCGCTGTGTACTAAGGCTTTTACTAGATCATATTCTCCGCCAAAGCTCCCATTTTGCATATTCCACAAATTTTTGGTTAGGGCACCATCTGCACATAGAGGATGGCCATAGCTGCACCAGACAAAGAAGCCTTTCACTTCCACAGTTGCCCCTTCGAAGACACGCTGCCTAGATGTTCGATAACTGCACTCCATTCATTACAGAGTCATATGGTATGCTGGCTTTGCCCCTCTTCTCTGGATACTTACGTGCAGCAACAACAATCACTCGACAAGCCAATCCTTGCCAACCCCAGGCAGATAGCAAGGGAAGGTAGACTAAAGCTTGGTGTTGAAGCACTTCAGCATGCCCAGGACTGTAGCGCACGCACACGGCCGTTCAAGCATTCAAGAGGCCCTTGCCGCCTGCCTGGGGCTGGCAAGGAATGGCCTTTGTAATGCTGTTGTTGCTATAGACATATACTTTTAAACATTCCTGCTACTGTATTGCCTACGTCGCAGGTTTGCCCGTCGGGGACCAGAAGCTTGGTCCTGAAATAAGAGACGACATGTTAAAATTAGTACCTATACGAGTACCGAGAGAGGTTTACAGAGAAGCCATGAAGCCGTGTAATCGGTTCATCATGGCGTGCCGGGCGCACTTCCTAACGGTATTGCAGGTGGTTTCGTTGCACTCATTTGAGAACGCGACACGGGCTAATGGAAAGGATAGACTGCGGTACAGCCTCCAAACCTCTTAGCTAAAGAGGTTCGCGTATTCGCAACTGAATAGTGGTCGTGCCAAAGTACTGGAACATAAGTGCGTTGTTTGTTACATAATTGAAAACATCGGATTCTCACCACCTGTGATCCGATAAGCCAGGTTGTGGAGCAATCATTGATGCCATCTATAGCCGATTCAGGTTTGCTAAGGCATTGGTAGATGATACAATAAAAACGTCATTCGTAAATACACTATTTATGTACTTTTAAACATTTCTGCCACTGTATTGCCTACGTCCAAGGTTCGCCCGTCGGGAGCCAGAAGCTTGGCCCTGAAATAAACTACGACTTACTAAAATTAGTACATATAGGAGTACCGCTACCTATTCTACAATGGCATTGCATACTACGCTATCAATGGGCTCGCCTGCCACCTAACCACCCTGAAGGCCTGGCGTCGCAGTTCTAGGTTTGCTCCACGTACTGTCTGTGAATGGTGCTCGCCACTGGGGTTTTTACATTTCGCTGCAGCTCCGAGTGGCGAGCAGCGTTCACAGACAGTACGTGGAGCAAACCCATTTTATTACAACACAGCTGATTAGGCATGTTTCTTGGACTTCCCGTCGATTCGTTCCTACTATCCTCATACCAGCACTAACAGGATATCTCTAGGAGATATCCAGGCACATACGTATTGCATTTGACGCGGATTAATACCCGGAGGAACGCGCATTCACCTTGCAGCAGACAGTGTCCCAGCACGTACGTTCTCAGATTTCGGACACAAAATGACGAATCGGTAATGTGTACTGCCAGTAGTACCAAGCACTTGAGGATGCAGTGGTGTAGGATGCCGGCCATGGAGCAAGCAGCAGATCAGGTTATGAGGACAAGAGCGGCAGCGTTACAAATAGACAAATGCGAGCATAGACGCGCAGCAGAAATAGGGCATACTGCCTGCGTTTGTGCGAACCGCTGTACCCACAGCGGCAAAGATTGACAAGAGGTTGGGAAAAGGCCGACATGCACACTGGCCAACCGCAACAAACAATTATGTGTTAGGAACTAGCTTTTTGGAGTTCGCCTGTATAGGCTCTACCCAACAGGCAGTTTACTGCTACATGGGCTGAAAAGTAGGAAGGCCGATTGATTCTGTTGTAGGTGTAACTGCCGCAGGCGCCACGTACGACGCAGAAACCTCCCGCAGTAATTCAAGAACTACTGGGGGCAGATTCTACGAAATCAAGACATTGCATTATGGGATACCTACAACGCCCGATGGCTGCTCTGGGATTCGCCATGAGCCAGTCGGCTGTGGCCAGAAGTGCGAGCTCTAGGTAAAGTTGAAGGTTGACACTTACGACCTGCATAGCGGAAATGCTGATTTCTCAATGTTGCGCTCATTGGATCTCATGTTTAAGGCCACCTGAAAGCTTGTAGGCAGAGGCCCTGCGTACACTCACACAAAGCATGACCTGGCTACCAGCAGCAAAAACGCTCAGCTGTTCACTGTTGGGCAACGGCACTCACAGTCTTCACGGGAACGTCTACACAAAACCAATGATAGTTTGGAGGGCTCTGTTTTGAAGGGAAGCCACCAGGGTGTCGTACGCAGCCATGGGGTCAATTGAAGGTCTCAGAAGGGTTTGAAGAGGCCCGTGCAAACACTGCAAACATATTAGATACACATGCGAAATAAGATGGCAGATTGGGCTGTGATGGTGCTGGCAGCTTGACACCTATAGGGATTGCGGGACGCACCGCATGAGTTCATAAAATGGGTTTGGCCAATTGAGTGGGTTTTGTGGTAATGGAAGTGGCACAGTGCAAAGCTCGCCCCGACCAGTTGTTTGCAGCTGTGACGACTCACATAGCACCGCTTGGCTCTGCAGAGGCGGCTGCGCAGCAAAATTAGTTTTTCACTGCAGGTATGCTGGGAAACATATAAATATCTACATCATTGCTGTCCAGGGAATCTCTTACAGGCTGTGGTGCAGTTGAGTTCACCACTACCGGGCGAATTAGGCTTTTGCTTCTGGGCAGCTAGCGAGCAAAGCCTGAAATTTCTCTGTTAGGGATTAGGTGAAGCTGCTGCCTTGTCAACACATCCACAAATGAAATTGAATGCTCTGGTACCAGTCTTCATCGCGAACCGGTAGAGCGTCAAACAGGTTGTACAGGAAGCCGAATTCTGTGGTAGCCTTAAGGGGCATTGCAAGATAATGTGCAGGATGGAACGTGCCAAGCTTGGCTAACAAGCTAGCTACAATGCACGCCTGTATATAACCGACTGTCTGCATTGGCAGATAAAGCTCTGCACTGTACACGACGAGCTTACGCATTTCATATCTTGACGAAGGTAGTTGTTACAGCCCTGCACACTATTACTAGAAATATCTAGTAGTCAATATGCACACTGGCCGAGTTCTCGGCCAGAGCGTACCACCTGGCGAATCGTTATGCAGAAAGCATCCTTTCTACACAGTAACACATGTAATGAGTGCAATCAAGCCAAGCTCGACAAAATGGCACCGAGGCGGTGGGCACGCCAAGTAGTATTACGAGAATCTCCTACGTTAGACTACCACAATTATCCTAGTAAACAGCCTGAGACTCGTTTCAGCCGATTGCAGTGCTGGTACGTTGAGAAGTGTGTCTGAATATATTTGTTTTCTACTTGAGGGACGCTTACCGCTATTGGTATAGCCGTTTGATACCCAGAGAAAGTGGTGTTTATATCACCAGCGGGAGTGT
Organism: Eimeria maxima; assembly: GCF_000499605.1. Classification (NCBI taxonomy): domain Eukaryota; phylum Apicomplexa; class Conoidasida; order Eucoccidiorida; family Eimeriidae; genus Eimeria; species Eimeria maxima. The sequence continues at coordinate 15,994 of NW_013563663.1, read as the reverse complement.
ACTAATATGGTCAGAATGACAGAGCAAACACACCAAAAAGCGAGCTTGCAGTTGTCCTGTACGTTTGCGCGTGTTCTGGAGATATATCTTCTTCGGGACACCAAAAGAGCGCAAAGCATCCTCTGTTTAAGGAGGCTGTTGTGGCGCTGTAGCATTCTGGCTATCAAGGCCATGCGCTGTGCCCCCGTCATGGAGCTGGGGTGTAGCAAGCGAAGCAATGCCCCCATTCTAACACCTAACACACATGCTGTATCCCAGCGTGGGCATATCCAACAGTAAAAGCTCACTTGCAGATAGAATCGTGCATACAAACTCGGCGCAGTCTTGTGGGAAGGCGACAGGCAGACAGAATAGAAGCAATTTCCATTGCGTACTCTCTGGATGTATCCAAATAGCAGGTGTGCCACCAACATGCAGCCCTTTTCAGAGAAAGAGAATATTTCGGTGATGCAAAACTAAAAACCAACCCCTTAAGCTCCGTACGCGCATTTCGGAATTTCTCGAGGGAAGCAGGCGCCACATGTAGGACACAGCCAGTAAAATTTAATGGCCAAACATAACATGCGGACACAGTGAGCGCTTCTAAATCCCTATGGGACGTACCAACAGTCGCAGCACGTATTTGTACAATAGAACGTAGAAATACTCAGATGACAAACGTAATGCAACATGATGACTACATCATTCGTTGCTGCGTGAGGTGCTCAGTAAAACGGCAACAGACACCATGCAAACAACCAGCATTTTCTCTCAAATAACGATGCCTCATGTCGTTCAAAGACATTAGGCTACCCCAAGAACCGAACGGGGTCTTGCAAGCAATGGCTAGACCTCCTTGGAACTGGCGAAGGCCGATACAAGAAGACACCGTATCGATAACGCATGGCCTAATGAAATGAAGGTTGACTGCTCGCTAGACCACAACGGGAGTGCTCCGCAAGGGGCTGCAGAGGTGAGTCGCCGGCAAAAACCCCAATGGTTACCCGTTGACACAAAAGGTGGCCCGGTGTAACCGAACTGCCCCTCAAGAACTGCACTTAAGGATGACATACGAATCGTGGCATAACAATCCCTAAATGCACGCATACAAACAACATTGATCTGCAGCAAAACAAACAGAGGAGCTTTGTGCGTGTGCTAGCCGTCTTGTGCATCTGTGTATGCCTGACCACGATCAAGCATGCAAAAACCACATAAGTGCATCTGTGGCTTGCACGAAACAGATATAGTCAGACACAACTGTTAGCATCTGCTCTCGAGCATGCAGGCTCGGCGATTGTTCGTCCCCCCTGCTACGGAGAGGATAGCACTAGAACAGGTCAGCCACAGCTCTAAAAGGAAGCTTCAGAGTTTCGGTATTGTGTAATCTAATTCGAACAGCCACGCTCTCTCTTTTTAAGCCATGAGTTAGTGTATTAGTGTGTGTGTTAAGTTCCTCCGATTAAGTTATTGACAAAAGTAGAAGAAAACAAATTAAGACAAAAATCGAGAGAGAAAAAAAAAAGAGGAAGTTTTCCAGTGTCTAGGCTCAAACCCTAAACCCTAAACCCTAAACCCTCGCAGCCCTCATCAACCTTGATGTCGTAAAATCACATAAACATTTATGAATAGCGTCAGGGTTGATTTGTGCTGCAGCAACATTTAATTGAATATTGAAGAAAATTTTTAATTCATTTATTTTATCAATATTAAGAGCTGTACATACACCTGACCATATTGCATGCGCAGGTGTAAGAGATTCAAATTTATTATTATTATTATTTTTGTTATATTTATTTATATTTGCAGTATTTATTAATCTTAATATTGGTACAGATAAACTTTTTGAATAATATGATGAATTATTTATATTATTTAAAAAAGAATTCCCTTCTATTAAGTAATTTAGCTGCCTATACACCCCAATATTGCTGCTGCTGCTGCCCTCACGTAGCGCCAATGCTATCGTCACTGCAGCACGACACTTCAAGGAAACCTACAGAAACAAATAAACAAAAAT
>NW_013563663.1:0-13895 GCF_000499605.1 Eimeria maxima | reverse complement strand
TTTTTTTTTCCCCCCCCCCCCCCCCCACCACAGTTGTCCATATTGCATTTTTCTTTAGGAATATTTATGTTATTTTCCCTTCAATTCTCTTTATTGCATATTTTGCTTCAGTTGTCTGTATTGTCCCCATTGTTTTTTTTCATCGCTTGAATCTATTGTATTTTTTCTCCCCTGTCTTTACTGTATTCTTGTTCTTCAGCTGTCAAAGTGTGCCTACGAGTTGGGGGAAGGAGAATCGGCAGTAAAATTATTTCAGCATCTCCATCTGCTGTAAGATGGTGCTAATGTATGCGCATGCGTTCATGTGTTCTGCATGCACGGATGCATACATGCAAATATTCAAATTGTACTTAGCTATCTAAATGCAAAACACACGATTTAAGTACAAAACACATTATATGCCTACAAGCAGAATGTATTCATGCAGAACCTGCATTGGGCGGAGTGTGTGTGCACGAAATTGTGGGCACGTACGCAATTTCGCCAGTATATGTCTTGCATGCAAACATGCAAATTGCACGCAGCTGCATGCATTCTGCATGCATCAAGTATGGCAGCGATTACATTATCCGTGCATGCAAACCCGCATGCATTTCCTCAACAGGCATCCGTCACGCTTGGATTTTGTTGGAGATTACGCGCGGCTTTTGGCGCAGCAGAACGACAGAGAAGGAATGAAGCGTCTTGTGGAGACGGTGAGGAACAATGTGCAAGCTATTCATTGTATTGCGTTGTATATTTATATGTTGTAAGTATATTTTTTATATATTTTTAATGGATTTGCCTCCTCCTGTTTATGAATTTTTTCTGCAGTGCCAATCAATGGCCCCAACAGCGTTCTGCACATTTCAGGTGTATGGTCAGCAAGCGCGCCTTAATGGGGCCCTCGATGAGGCAGTTGAAGTTCTGCATGCAGCTACAGCACTAAATCCGACGTACGACACAAATTCAAGGTCTAGGGTTTAGGGTTTACGGTTAGGGTTTCTGTACGGTTAAGGGTTAGGTTGAGTGTTTACGGTCCAAAGGATTGGGGGTTTACGGTTGGCCCCACGCAGTTTTCCTCCTAGGGTTTAGGGTTTTACGTTTCCGATTTAAGGGTTTGGCATCTTACGGTTTAGGGTTTATGGTTCTAGTTGAGTAAATAGGACGAGTATGGAGTGCTTGTAAACCCTAGAGGGCGTATGCTCTATTCGGGCTAAGGGTTTAAAATCTAAGATCGTGCTCATTTAGGGTTTAGAGTTTGGGGTTTTGGCTTTTTCAGGGCTGGCGATGGGTGGACGCAGCTGGGTTCGGCGTATTTGGAGACGGGCGATCTGCTATCAGCAGCGAAGGCCTTTGCTGCAGCAGCTGCAGCAGCTCCTGCAGCAGCAGCAGCACATTTGGGGGGAGGGCAGACACAGGCGCTGCTGCACAACTGGGCTGCAGCAGAGCAGCTGTACGCTGCCGCTGTCAAGTGCAGGTAACAGCTTACTTTTTTTTGGTAGGACTGTGTATGGTGTAGTGCAAAGGGTTTAGCCTGGTGTATGAGGGTTTAAGTGGATTAATCTGGTGTATGGTAATTTGCGTATGGTTTACGGTTTGTGGATTAGGGTTTAGGGTTTAGGGTTTAGGGTTTCTGCACAGGCCTGATTTGGCATCAACTTGGTGGCATCTTGGAACTGCAGAAAAACAGCGAAATAAACATTCTGCAGCTCTGAAGAGTTTTGAACGGGTAACGTTCAAGGGTTTAGGGTTTAGGCTTTAGGATTTAGGGTTTAGGGTTTTGTGTTTCTTCATTCATTGGTTTGTTGGATATAATTGGTGCATTGAGCATGCAACATAAAACATTATACAGACAAAACAAAAAAACAAATAAAAGGAATTGATTCATGCATAACAAAATTATATTTTGCTGCTGCTGCTGCTGCTGTTGCTGTTGCTGCTGCAGTCTTGGCTGCTTTGCCACTCGACGGAATCTGCTGCGGAATGCTTTGCATGCGCGATGGTATTCAATCATCATCTTGGCTTCTGCTGCTGCTGCTGCCACTACTGCTGCTGCAAGGGTTGCAACTCTTCCTGCTTTTGTTGCTGTGGGTACTGGGGATGCTGCTGTTGCTGCTGCTGCCGTTACTGGGGCCCTTGCAACAGCAACAACAACTGCTGCTGCTGCTGTGTGCAGAGGCTGCGTTTGGATGGAGAAAAGGGTTCTATGACGGCGGCTGTTTGGGCTGAGCGTCTGTTAGAGAGGTACGTGCCTTTTTCCTTCTTGGTTCAGCAAATGCATGCATGCATGCATGCATGTATACATGCATATATGCATGTATACATGCATGTATGCATGCATTAATCTGTTTGCTGCTGGCCTTTTGTTGCGTCTATGCAGTTTTTTCAAGGAAACTTTGGGGTCCAAGTGCCCGAAGGCCACTCCTCTCCTTCATGAATTAAGCAGGGGACAGGTATACCAAGTTGCTGCTGTTTCTGCTGCTGCTGCTGCTGCTGCTGTTGGAGGGTTTAGTCGCTTCCCGCGTCTGTTTCTCTGTAGCAGAATTGCTAGATAATTAGGGTTTAGGGTTTAGGGTTTAGGTCTAGGGTTTAGTATTTATAGAGGGTTAAATATAAAATGCAAGGAAACACCAAGCAACGGATTGCTCCACTAGCAGCAAAAAAAAAAAAGAAGAAAGAATTTATTTATTTGCTGCATGCATGCATGCATGCAGGTCTCTAATGCATGGATTCTATCGGCTGCTCTAAGCAAAGCCCCAGAGGCTGTCTTAAAGGCAGCAACATTTTTGGCTTTCTTCTATGCAGATACTGTGCGGGCCTCTAGGGTTTAGGGTTTAGGGTTTAGGGTTTAGTGTTGTAGGGTTTGCCTTCTTCTTTATTCCCTCTTTTTTCCTCTTTTCTTTCTTTTCCTCCTTTTTTCTCTTCTTTTGTTCATTGTTCTTTGCTATTGTTGCTCGTACCTGCACAGCTATGACGCAGCGTGCATTAATTGAATAATTATTATTAATTATTTTTTCTTTTATTCATATTTATTTACATTTATTTCTTTTCCTTCTATTTATATTTATTTTTATTTAATAATAATTATTCTATTTATATTTATTTTTATTTATTTATTTATTCTTCTTTTTTTTCCTTAGGGAGATGAGACAGCGGCAAAATTTTATTCAGAACTCCTGCAAAACTTTGGCGGTAAATAAAACATTTTTCTTCTTTTTTCTTTTTCTTTCTTTTTTTTTCTTGCTTTCTCCTTGTTTTTGTTTATCTTTGTTTATATTTCTTTGTCCTTGCCTTTGTTTGTCTTCTTTATTTAAATTTGTATTGTTTCTGTTTTATTTACCAAGCTAATCAAGCCTTAGCCTCTTTTTTTTTATGCAGCAATTCTTGTTTATTGTTTCTTCCTTGTTGCAGGACCAAAGAGGATGCAGCGATTACTGCAATAAATATATAATTTATTTAATTTATTTTAATATATACATACAATTAATAACAGCATCTTTTAGTTAGCAACTAGCAATTAGCAATAACAGCAACAATAGCAGGAACAATTGAAGCAGCAGCAGGAGCAGCAATGGCAGCAGCAGTAGCACCTGCAGCACAGGTCAATTCTTTGTGTGTTAAGTTCCTCCGATTAAGTTATTGACAAAAGTAGCAGAAAACAAATTAAGACAAAAAGAGAGAGAGAAAAAAAAAGAGGTTTTCCAGTGTCTAGGCTCAAACCCTAAACCCTAAACCCTCGCAGCCCTCATCAACCTTGATGTAGTAAAATCACATAAACATTTATGAATAGCGTCAGGGTTGATTTGTGCTGCAGCAGCATTTAATTGAATATTGAAGAAAATTCTTAATTCATTTATTTTATCAATATTATGAGCTGTACATACACCTGACCATATTGCATGCGCAGGTGTAAGAGATTCAAATTTATTATTTTTTTTTTTATATTTATTTGTATTTGCAGTATTTATTAATCTTAATATTGGTACAGATAAACTTTTTGAATAATATGATGAATTATTTATATTATTTAAAAAAGAATTCCCTTCTATTAAGTAATTTAGCTGCCTATACACCCCAATATTGCTGCTGCTGCTGCCCTCACGTAGCGCCAATGCTATCGTCACTGCAGCACGACACTTCAAGGAAACCTACAGAAACAAATAAACAAAAAAGAAAATAAATAAATATTATTTAATTTTATTTATATTTAAATAAACAGAGAAACAGGGGAAAAGGTTATTTAATGTTATTTATATGTGAATAGGCGGAGAAACAAAGAGAGAAATGAGGGGAGGGAGGGGAAAAAAGGCAAAAAAGCACAACAATTGACAAAAAAGAAGGAAGGAAAGCGTCATTCTTTAATTGACTACACACTAATAAGAATAAAATAGAAATAGGGAAGGAAAAAAAAAGAAAAATAAACAAAAAGATACAAAAGAACAAGAGAAAACACAGAACAAGATACGCACACCTATATATACCTTAAACCCTAAACCCTAAACCCTCCTAAACCCTAAACCCTAAACCCTAAACCCCTTTTTTTTTTTACCCTTGGAGGATCGATCCAATGTAAAGCTTTTAATGCTTCTTGTGCTTCTATAAGAATAGAAGGAGGAGAATATTTATTTAATAATCTTTTGCAACAAAATAATGCAGCATCTACACAAGAAGAAGAATAAAATAATTCAGGACGAACAACTGCAGAAAATGCTATAAAATGTAAAACAGCAAATTGAGCCCTGAATTTAAATAACATACACACAATATTCATGCATGCATGCATGCATGAATGTATGCATGCATATATGCATTCACGCATTAATATTCATGCAGTAATATGCATCCATTAATATGCATGCATATTAATGTGCATGCTAATTAATATGCATGCATGCATGCATTAATGCATGCATGCATGCATGCATGCATATTCCAGCCCCAAAGTATTTATAAGAAAATGAATTGGTTGAAGGAAGGAAATGTTTGTATACATTAAGTACAACAATAATATAATTACTTATTTATTATATTTATTATTTATTATTTATTATTTAATTATTTATTTATTATTTATTTATTATTTATTACTTGTATGTTTCTGTTCTTCCTTGCTCGTCTTCTGCACGGGAAGGCTCAGCCTTCACCAATCGTAGTGCGAATTCAACAATTATTTCCTTAGAGAATCTATAAAAAATAAAAAAAAGAAAAATAAACAAATAAAATAAATAAAACAAATATAGTATAACAATATAATAATATAATAAAGGAAATACAAAGAATATAACAAACAAAAAAAGAAAAGGCAAATAACATATAAAACAACATAAAAATAAAACAAACCCTGAATCCTAAACCCTAAACCCTAAACCCTCATCAGTAAACCTAAACCGTAAACCCTAATCCCTCTCTTATACTTGTCTCGCATAAAATGAGCAGCCGTGGCGGTCAGCAACTTCAAAATGCCTGAATAGCACAAACCCTAAACCCTCAACAGTAAACTCTAAACCCTAAACCCTCAACAGTAAACCCTAGACCCTAAACCCTTAGCCATATACAGGCTGAGCCAAAACTCTGTACATTCAGAGAGAGTGGATAAGCATCGTATCCTATTTATGCAAGCGGGTGGGCGGCGGCAGCAGCAGCGACAACAGCAGCAGCAGCACCAGCTGCAGCAGCTGCAGCAGCAGCGTACCGAAAGCCAATATGAAGACAGAGAGTGGAGCTGTATGATGGAACGATGGCAGAAGGGAAGGCCATAGCTGAGGAAACAGCAGCAGCAGCAGCAGCAGCAGCACAATGAGCAGGCTGCAAACAGAAGCAGCAAACTGCAGCAGCAAAGGGCAGCAATATCAGCAGCAGCAGCAGCAGCAGCAGCAGTCTTGCCTGGTAGACTACAGGGAACAAATCCCTTTCATTTGATGTTAACACCATGAAACACCGCAGCACCGTTAGGTGAGCAGCAGCAGCAGAAGCAGCAGCAGCAGCAGCAGGAGCAGAACTTCTCTCTTGTAGATGAGATCTAACCCTTGTAAGCAGCTGCACGGCGCAGACACGAAGGCTGCTGTACACTGCTGCTAGAGGTGCTGCTGCGTTTGGTTTTTCTGCTGCTGCTGCTGCTGTTGTTGTTGTTGTTGCTGCTGTTGTTGCCCCTGTTGCTGCTGCTGCAGCAGCAGGATCCTCAGTGAAATCATTTGTATCCGCATCCTCACTAACAAAAAGAAGGCCAACCTCACGAAGCAGACAAACAGCTGAAGGTTCCCTAACAGAGCCTAATGCATCTCCTGCTGCTGCTGCTGCTGCTGCTGCAGCTACTGACTGCTGCAGGGGTGCTGCTGCTGCTGCTGGCCAGCAGGCCTCCCCGCGAGACACGGCGACGCACGAGAGAAGAGACAGGACAAGAAGAATCAAATTGTTTTAGTACAGCAGCAGCAGAAGAACAAGAAGATGCTGCTGCTGCTGCTGCTGCTGTTGCATGCATTTGGCAGCAACGCCAGCAAACAAAAGGAGAAGGAGAAGAAAAATATTTTTCTTCTTTCTGCTGTTAATACACTAGATAGGCAAAAAGAAAAAGCAGCGAATAAGCGGAGTACCCGTACAGGAACGGAGGCAGCAGGTTGCTGCAGCAGGTGCTGCTGCTGCTGCAGCAGTAGCTGCTCCTGTTTCTGCAGCAACTGCTGCTCTGCATGCTCCTGCAGCACCTGCTGCTGCTGCAGCAGCAACGTAAGAAGAGAGCCTACTGGACCTAAGAAAGAGGGAGGGGCTAAGGCAATAACAGCAGTGGTTCTTCTTGCTGCTGCTGCAGCAGCAGCAGCAGCAAGAAGAACCACTGCACAGCAGCACCAGCATCATCATCATCATCAGCAGCTGATGATGATGATGATGCTGGTGCTGCTGCTGCAGCAGCTGCTGCCGCTGCATCTGCAGCAGCTGCTGCATGCAGCAAGCTAACTCGTCTAGCAGCAAAGCCCCTTCTGTCTGCAGCAGACACCGCGGCCCATCAGTACATCTCCCTCCTGCTGCTATTGTTGTTGCTGCTGCTGCACCTGCTGTTGTTGCTGCTGCTGCTACTTCTGCCTGTCGTGTATACGCGCAGTCTCTTCAGCAGGGGAGAGCGCCGCCTTGCTGCTGCTGCTGCTACTACCGATCTTCTCTTTGTGCCTTACCAATGTTTGCTTCTGTCTTAATGCATGCATCTGTTTGCTGCTGCTGCTGCTGCTGTGTGTCTCCCTTTTCTCCCGCTGCTGGCTGTAAGTTCTGCGCCTGTTTCTCCAGCTCTATTGTTTACCTCGCTGTGGTTGTTGCTGTTGCTGCTTCTGCTGCTGTTGCTGCTGTTGTTGTTGTTGTTGTTGTTGCTGCTGCTGCTGCTGCTGCTTCTCCTTGGTAGCGGCAGTTACCTAGCGCATCATGCAGGGTTTGCAGTGTACAGACAGCTGCATGCGCAACGAGCTGCTCTGTGCTGCCTGCTGCCTCCACGAGGCCAAGCAGCAGCAACGGGAGCTGCGCATACACCGCAGAGCGGCCCCTAAGCTTACCTAATGCATCTATTGTTAATCGCATGCAGCAGCAAATTAAGGATTCATATGCTGCTGCTGCTGCTGCATCTTTGTCAGTTAATTGAGGCAGCAAACCTACACTTGCCTCTGGCAAATCTTCTCCTTCTCTGCAGCAATAGAAGCAACAGCAGCGCGACGCACTGTATTCGTGCTGCTGCTGCTGTTGCTGCTGCTGGTGCTGCTGTAGCTGCTGCTGTTGCTGCTGCTGCTGCTGGAGTTCTAGCAGCAGTGCAAGTGCCTGGGCAAGGTGGGAAAATCGCTGGTGGCTCCTTTGTATATCTTCTGTATCCTTGCTGCTGCTGCTGCTGCTGCTGTTGCTGCATTTGTTTTGGTGCTCCTCTGTTCTTATATCATTTAAAATAGAGGATAATAATGCTGCTGCTGAGACGAGTGCCTCCGCCTGCCGGAGCAGCAGCAGCAGCGGCGCACGGTTCCTTTGTATCTGCCGCAGCAGCAGCAGCAGCAGCTCCCCTAGCAGCAATGGGGGAAGGGAGGAAGCAACAGCAGATATAGTTAATATAATTGTCTCTGTTGCTGCAGCACAACCCTCAGCAGCAACAAGATCGCAAGGGAGCAGCAGCAAGTCGGGCAGTATTGCTGCTCCTCCTCCTGCACCTACACCCCCTGCTGCTGCTCCAGCTGCTGCAGCTGATCCTGTGCCAGTGTTGCTGCTGCTGCTGTTACTGCTGCTGTTGCTGCTGCACGGTTAGCTGGAGGATACAGCTGAGCAATTATTACCTCGGATTGTAGTGTAGTGTCTGTTGCTCCCCTCTCAGGGGCTAACAGCAGCGCAGCACCACCCATTCTGCTGCTGCTGCTGTAGCTGCTGCTACAGCAGCAGCTGCTGCTGCTAGGAGCGTGCAAACGATAGAGACGACACAGAGAAGCAGCAGCAGCCTCTAAGTTCAGGCCTGCGCTAACAAGAACAAAACTTTCAACATCAACCGCCGAGCTCTCGATGCTTGAGCCAAGGGCAAAACCAAAACAGCTCAGGCAGGAAGCAAAGTTCATGTCGTTCTTACTGCTGACGCTCAGCCAGGTCGGTTCTGGTGCCTCTCACCACTTACATGCAAGCGGTCCACACTAGTGACTGTTATACGCAATATTACACCCTGCCCATTAAACACGGCACCACACAACGTACAAGAAAAGGTTAAGCTTCTACATTACAGACAGTTGTCCAACCGGATGTTTTGGTTTGCTTAGACATACTTAACCGCTAAGCATATGCTCTGGAAGCAGTCTGAAAACAAGCTGTATCATTTCGCTTAAGCGTGTTCTATCCGCAAGCCGCACCATTCATTGCCGTCAAGTGGCTAGACCTCCCACAGAGTGTATCAAGGCTTCCTCTTGGATGCATGCTAAGCTACCAGCCTTCAGCGCAAAACGAGTTCCTTCCTAGCACAATTAGCCAACTCGTCGATGCCCTGACTATGTTGTCTTGGTACTGAAGGATTCATTAACGAATCTGATAGCTCCTCCGGTCCGCGCGGCCCACCCATTGCCATTCCAGTGGGGAGTGTAGAAGCAAGAGCCGGCAGATATTGAGAGAGGCACATTTTTTAGGTAGAAGATAGATGCCTAATCTTCCTTAACCACGTGGCAATGGTTAAACATTGTTTTCTGCCTCGTTCTTTGAAGCGAGCATTGCTCGTTCGAAGTTTTAACTTATTTGAACACTTAAGTGTGCATATTTCGCGTTAAGTGGCTGTTGTCTTCCATGCAACGGCACCCATCCCTGGCCCTGTCAGCGCGTTGGGAAGATCGGGGGGAAGGGTGCGCGCAGTTCAGTTCTTTTCTTAACTTTAATAATTGAAATTCAGGAAGGTTTTAACTGAACTTTTATGTCTTGCTACGAGTTAGTGACAAAAATACGGGCTCGGCAGCGTCTGCTGCATCACCATGTGCAACTACTCAGTGGTGGGGAGCAGTCGGTAGGTGCTGGGGTTAAACGTTTCCCATTGTGCAATTTCCATTATCAGGCTATGAGCTCTGTGTCGTGTTCCATTTCTTCTCCTAGTCATGGCTCTTCCATCGCAGCTGTTACCGCCACTTCTACTCTGACTTCTGCCGTGACTGCTTCCGTAGTGGTTGAGGCTGATGATAGAATGATAATAAAACTACGTCCCCCGTCTGACTTGCCGTCTGCATTGTTTTTTATTGGAATGCGTCGGCGTGAAATGCATGCAAAAGCCAGAGCAAACATAGCCCTTTCCGATTCTAACAACGATTTGCTTTCTCCAGAGAATGATATAGCCACAACTAGAACGAAGACGCCAACTAGAACATAAATTAAGGTTCGGCTTTTTAAAAATTGCCTACGACGAGGATGCACAGCATGGTTTTCCTCGGCGGAAGAGCGTTTTTAAGGGCAATATATACCCTGTTTAATATTGAAACATACACATTCGGCGCTGGGTTTCGGGGGCGCCGGTCTTTTCGGCAGGCGCGGACACTGGCGAATTGCCTACAGTAGACAGCTGAGTGAAAAGGCTCAAGGATACTTACTTACTGCATCAACACAGAAGCAGGACGACGGCTGGCGTGGCTGATGCATTCGAAGCACAATGGAAGCTGTAGTTGAGGAATGGTAGCCACGCCAGCCGTGGTCATGCTGCTAGGTTGGTGCAGTAAGTAAGTATCCTTGAGACGTTTCACACATTAGATGTTTAGTGCCCAGTATGCATGAAGCTACTTACTTCCTGGACATACGTGGATAGTCCTTCAGGACAGAAATGCTTAAAGGAGTACGAAGTCATACGAACCCCCTAGAACCTTTGCGATAGTCATTGGTGAACAGCTATAGACGCCTATCCGCTCAGGTGTTGTTTGACCCTTACCCGCTACTACACCTACTAGCTGGAGCGAATGAACAAGTTATATATCAGGGTTTGCAGTCACGCCACGGCATAATAGCGACTAATTCCAGCTGCACCGTAGTTTCCATGCACTCGCCTGTAAGGGCGCAGTGGTAGCGTGGGTAGCTCCTTTTAACACAGCATACTACATCACTCCTCATGAAGCATCTTCCACTCGTCAGTTGTCCCAAGCAATGCACAGCTGCAATGCAACCCAACTTGGTTTGAAGGCTTTGTGCAGCTCATGCGCAGGAGGAAATATCGAAGTGCTACCTACTGTCTACACCGAGCACGCCCAGAACCAGAATACACAAAGTAGTATAGAGACTAAACCACAAGGCAATGGGGACTCGAATTCTACATAGCGCAGTGTGTCGTACAGCTTGTAGAGCACTGGCCCCAAGTGGCTTGTAGCTCCACGAGTGCACCTCAGCATTGCAGCTAGTTTAATGAGCATAAATACAACCATAGATTCCAGTTCTAATTGCCGTTCGCTCTACTCACAAACTACTCAAAAAAGGGGCTATTGCTTCCATGACCAGTTGCCATCACATATGCTTAAACTTTACGAGAAAATACACACTACTGAATAAAATTTCCGGGCAACAAATTACCGGCTACCCAGCTACAGCTAAGCACCACTTTGCAGGAAGCGAAATGCTGAAAAATTAATACACGGTGCCTCGTTCTGTTCCGGTCAGCAGCACTTCTGTGTCGCACCTTCTTCACAGAGGATAACTTGTAAACACTCTGGTTTGTACGATAATATAACACATCCGCAGAAGCTTTCAGTGTTCCCGAATAGAGTTCCGGCTGTTAACCTATCCACCCGTCAACATAAAATATTGGGGCTTTTCTGGTCCGTTATGCAGCTACTCCCTGTGGTCTTTACATGAACCCGTACTCCCTGCCACCGCCAGTTCAACCGGCTCCCCCGAAAAGAGAATTATCCGCTCAAACCGCACAGCCATAGTCGCTGCTGGGAAGAAATGATTACTAGTGAGCGATTGCTCATGGGTAGTGCCAGTTGCACCATCGATACCCTGGCAGGCCCCCAACCACTCGTGTAAAAACCGGGTTAGTGCTGTAAGAGGTTCAGTGCTGTACCGACAGTATGGGGTTGGTGTAGATATGACTGATCTTCCAGCGAGGGCTTTGACCACTACTCGAGATTAGAAAACGCACCTCCTGTTCAATCGAACAGTCGAAGCTTCTACCACATGTGTACTTAATTGAGGCTGAGCTAGCTACATCATTAGGGTTGCCACGCTGCTCCGTTCAGACGCTTACCCCAACAGTCCACTGCACGGCTAACCCATGTGGTGAGACATCCAGGTCCATGAAGTTCGTACTTGCTGTATAGCAGATTGCGTAGGCCGGTGGTTTTGGATACAGATCTATTCATGCAGCATCTGCAGCAACATGGGCTACCGTGTAACTGACGCGCGCATTCACGGCAAAGCGATAGGCCGCCCAAGGAAGCCTAGAATAGCACTCCCATAATATGGAATCACGCAGTTTAAAAGTTGTCTATAGCACGACTCTTTGCATCTTTGTCAAAGCGCCCTGGCCTGGCCAACAATCTGGGCTTTCTTTCAGCTGAGCTAGAAAGCACGCCCTTGCATACTATCTGGTGTGACGGGCATCGCGGTTTCACCCAGCGATTTTGGAATCTTCGTTACACTTTTATGCAAGAAGCAATCCGACACCAGCAACAGGAGGAGGCGCAACTAACGTTTTAACAGTTTATCGTTAATATAGGTATGGACATTTCAGAGATGCCTATACCCCGGTGAAGCCGCAAGCCACTACACACTGCACAGCTACAAACGTATGGGCTGTTTTGCTATCCCTCAGTTTCACCCTTGTCTACAAGCAAATTAAGACTCACTGCCTACACGTTTGATTATTAGTAGGCTAGATTCATTGCCATGTGGAAGGGCGCGTTGGCTTCGCCCTCATTCTTACCTGAGCATGCACAACCCTTGTAGGCGCCACTCTGTGCTAACACCAACCCCTAGCATCCACCAACCTTTAGCATGCCCAAAGGACATGCGACGGCAGCCATTATGGACAATTTCGAACAACCGTGTTGCGGCGCAAGCGGCAATTTTCACCGGTTGTGTACATATGTCGAACGCACTTTCTGGAAAAAGGCATTGTATCTGCATTTGTCGGTATTCGTATTTTAAGGAAGTGCAGAAAAATCAGATATCATATGGAGGCGAAACCTCAGAAAATGTTGGTGGAACACTGCGTCTAGTTACGTCTATGCAAGGCATGAGTCTTCGCAAGGGAAACTAAACGCAGTTTGATTCCCCTCTGGAACCTAGCTGCCTCGTTGATGGAAGGAATCAGTGCCTGGAAAACCTACCACCTGGGGAGTCACATGCGTAGAAAATGTTTCGCCCTCGTTAACAGATGGCTCATATTTCGTGAACAGACGGTGTTTGTTGGAATCCGTTGATACTATTTTCTACGCGCGTAACTCCCCAACCCTATCCTTAGTGACACTGGTATAAGAAAATGATTCACTACTAGACTCGCACTGGTTAAGGCTACCGCCAATAAATAGTGACTGCCACGATCTCTGGGGACTGTACGACGGCTCTACATACTGTCTGTGAATAACGCGGGACACCAATAATATACCGAATAGTCAAAACCCATTGCACTACACACACACACACACACACACACACACACACACACACACACACACACACACACACACACACACACACACACACACACACACACATTAAAGGCTCCCAGGCTCCCCTTGAGGTCGGTGTCCCCCTTTTGAAGTGAAACGGTAGATGCTTTGTCCGTTTCTAGGTCTCAGCCGCTTTTCCTGCCACTGCTCGCATGACTGGCGGATCCAATAAAAGTAGTAGGAAGTGGCCTGGTACTGGTTCGTTGCAGCACAAATCCAACGACTTTCAACCCCATTCATGCAAGCAAAGCTCCCTTACGTTCTACGATTTCACGCATCGTATGAACAATCAATAATATGTACATCCGGAAATTTCAAGCATTTAGGTGTACACTGCAGCTACTGCAGCTACACTGCAGCACTGCAGGCGAATGCTATACTAGAATAATCCAAGTTGTGTAGAGGTAGCGGACAAAAATACTCAGACCTAGACCTAGAAAGTAAGAGGAATTTAGGCATACCGCCTGTAATGCACACAAACGCTGCATGGACAAGGAAAAAGATCCAGAAAGTTCTTGGACAAGACCATACCCACAGCAAGAGTCTAATGTTAACGACCCTTCACAGCCAGTTGTCTATGTCGATGTTGGCCGTATAATTGCTCCTGGCAGTTTCGGAATATTTGGACTGAATCTTTGGAATGTATAGTGTCCGCCGTTGCTGAGCTACCTGCCGCCAGTGCTGTTTGCGCTGCACAAAGGGTTTTCGACAGTGCTTCTGTGCGCGCAGGCACTACATGGCGGCAGAGGGTATTGCTGGACATCAGTAAAACCTTCCTTCGATTGA
>NW_013563662.1:1682-4479 GCF_000499605.1 Eimeria maxima | reverse complement strand
TATATATATATATATATATATATATATAAACCTTTTTATTGGATGCACCAACCTGTTTATTTATATACTTATTTACTTATTATTTTTTATTTATTTATTTATTTATTTATTTATTTATTTGCCTTTATTATTAATAAGCTGTCTTCCTTATCTATTAACAATTAGTGTCAAAGGAAACCCCCCTTAGGGTTTAGGGTTTAGGGTTTAGGGTTTAGGGTTTAGGTTGGAAAGAGGAAGTAGCAAGTTCTTATTCCTTATATTCCTTAAGTGTACAAAGCCCCATGCATGCATGCATGCATGCGTTTTGCCTCATCTCTTAGGATTAGGGTTTAGGGTTTAGGGTTTAGATACCCTGTATAGTTGTAACAGTGTTACTGCTGCTGCTGCTGCTGCTGCTGCTGCTGCTGCTGCTGCCTCTATTGGCAGTTTGTTGTGCATTAAGGGAATGAAGCTTGCATGCATGCAGCAGCAGCAGCAAGAAGTTCTGCAGTACCAAGGCAGCAGCAGCAATGCCAGCAGCAGCAGCAGCAATGCCAGCCGCAGCAGCAGCAATGGCAGCAGCAGCAGCAGCAGCAACAGAAGCTAGATCAACATAGAGTTCTTTTCCTAAGAAAAAATTAATAAATATTTATTTATTATTATTAATTAATTATATATAATTATAATAAAATAACTAAACATTATTATTATTATTTTTTCCTGTGTTTACCTTATAAGGTTTATATGTTTATTTACTATATATTTATATAGTTATACATTATATAAAATTATATATAATAATTACTATTAATATATATAGTATAAGGGAAGAAGCCCCAATGCATGCAAATAAAAAGAATTAAATTCGTCTTCTGTTGTTTAATAAAGAAAAGAAAGAAAATAAAATTTATTTATTTATTTATTTATTTTATTTATTGCTTTTTTTGCAATAATAATAACCCCTCCCTTTATATATGTATATATATAAGAGGGTGACCTAAGGTGACTGTACACCCCAAATCTTTATCATTTTTCATGCAATAAAAGGTAAATAAATTATAAATATATAAAAAAGAATTAAATAAATAATAAAAAGTAATTAAAATGTACTTTTATTGTACTTATTTGCCATAGAGGGGGCCCCCCTCTTGTATACGAGACTGTTGTGCTGTATATACCCAGCCCCAAAGGATTATTACCGATTGCTTTCTTGTTTGTTGCATAGGAGAGGTATACAGGAGAAGAGAAGTAATTTAATTAAATAATTAATTAATTAATTAATTAATTTGTTTATTTTATTCCTTTTATTCAATTAAAAACGCCATTCTTTTCCCTGTATTCCTTCTTCTGTTTCTTCTTATTTCTTCTGTGCTGTATATACACCAGCGGCCTATTGTTGCTGCTCCCTCTTTGCTGCTGCTGCTGCATCGAGTGTTTCTTCTTTTCATCATTTTTTCTTCTTTTCTTCTTTTTTAATTCCTTTATATTTCTTTTTTTTATATTTTATTTAATTTTTTCTTTCTTGATTCATCATTACTTGCCGTATACCCTCTCTATGCGTCTGTATAGCATGCCGTCTTTGTATGGTGGTATGCTGCTCATGGATATAAGTACATGAATACTCATTTTTTTTCATCTTTTTCCCCTTATTTATATTAATTTAATTATTATTAACAATAAAATTAATTATTTATTGGTATTATAATACAGAAAAAGTGTAAAGGAACCAACAGATATATAATATGTATAGATACAAGCAGACGGCGTTGGCAAGAACAACAAGCAGCATAAGACACACATACGGCAGTTAGAGGTAGAGCCATAAGCTGCAGCAGCAGCAGCAGCAGCAGCAGCAGCAGCAGCAATAATAACAGCAGCAGAAGCAGCAGCAAAAGTAGAGGTAACAGAAGCAGAAGGAGGAAGAAGAAAAGGGGAGACGCACGTAGTGTGTTGTATTCGTCAGTATGGGTTCGTCGCCTATAAGCAGGCGCATCCTTCGCCCCCAATTGCTGCTGCTGCTGCTGCTGCTGCTGCTGCTGCTGCTGCAGACAATTTCTGTATTATTTTTTGCAGCAGCAAAGGAAAAAGATATTTCTTCTGATTATTCAATAAAAGGAGAAGATTCATCAATAAAAAAGAATAAAATAAATAAACAAGAAGGAGGAGGAGGAGGAGGAGGAGGAGGAGAAGAAAAAGAAGAAGAAGAAGGAGAAGAAGGAGAAGAAGAAGAAGATGATCTTTTTATAGATAATGATACTATCTATACACCTGAAGAAGCAGCAGCAGCTGCTGCTGCTGCTGCTGCAGCAGAAGCAGCAGCAGCAGCAGAAGCAGAAGAAGCAGCAGCATTAGAAGATGAATTACTTAGTGTAACATCTCGTGCTGCAGCAGCAGCAGCTGCTGCTGCTGCTGCTGCTGCTGCTGAATCATCAGACCCATCAACAGCATCATCTACTGCAGCAGGCTCTACTGCTGCTGCTGCAGCAGCAGCACCACCACCACCAACAACAGCAACAGCAGCAGGAGCAGCAGGAGAAGGAGAAGGGGATAAACAGGAAATAAATAATATAAATAATAATATAAATAATAATAATATATATACAAGAGGAGGAAGAGGATTATCTGCTCCTTTTATTAGGCATTATTCTAAGCAAATGGTTATTCTATGGGAATGGTATACTAAGACAACAGGTGCTACCATGAATGGTAAAAGAAAACAAGATGAAGATGTAAGCTATTTCTAGGGTTTAGGGTTTAGGGTTTAGGGTTTAGGGTTTAGGGTTTAGGGTTTAGGAATTTTTTTTTTTTTTTTTTTTTA
>NW_013563661.1:2897-4577 GCF_000499605.1 Eimeria maxima | reverse complement strand
TCTGTAAGCCTTGAATTTTCAAAGGTTTTCACCACTTTCTCAGGCAAACCACCAACTAAACGACCGAAACATCGGCACTTGCAACAGTAGCTTGCACATATCCTCTCTGCGCTAATTGCGTTCGGGTGCTCACACCCCGGTTGTGTATACAATACACAAAGACTGTTGTCGGTAAGCTAGCCGCAGAAGCAACTGTGTGTTTTCCAATCGTTGTACTACCACAGGAGCTGACGCCAGGCATTCAACTCTAGTCGATACACACAAGGACGGTGCTGTCAGTGCAAATACACTTACTCTGTTGCAGATGCTGCTACGCTAAGATAGTCAGTCTGATATCGCCCTGCCTCAAATATTTTTCGCAGAGTAAAAGCTCTGTATAAAAATGACTTCATCGGTGACTAAGCATACTTCATCGGAGCTAGGGTCTGCCTCGACCTGGATTCATCCAACCTACAACCTGTTTTACGTCCAGCAATGCAAAGATGCAGATGTTGTTGAGGCATATGCGTTACATAACCGCTGGACCCGTCTGGATGCGCGGTACGAGGACAGGCAAGTGTCTTTGCGAACGCAAGTGGACAGATATTACGGTGCCGCCACATTTGGCCTCTTCACATAGGCATAGGCGTATATAGTGTTCAGACACCCGATGCTGAGCCAGTCGAACTCTCATACGCATAAGCATATATTTTGTTCAGAATGCCGATGCTGAGCTTATCGAACTTTCATATGCATGAGGTATCATAGTGAAGCTTGAACCCTTGCTCAGACGCAAAACCACACTGTGCAACGGTAGCTCTGCATACCCACCAACATAGGCAAAGCCTACCCAGTAGCACAGCAAATTCAGGCTGCCTGCATAGACTACTTACCGAAAGCCAGATTGTCCGGGTGGTAACGTTGGTGGAGAACAGCATTTGGTCTTCGGTCAACTTACTTTCTATAGAGTATTATCCGTTGCATGGTTCTCCATAGTGTACGCATGCTGATTGCATTACCTGGTAGGCTTGTGCACGTGCAGCTAGAGCAGGCTGCCTCTTGTTCAACCAATCCTCCAGGGAATTCCCACCAGAGAACTGTTGCCTCCCATTATTTTTTCAATAGGACAACAGCTTGCCCCGTGCACCGCCGCGCAAAGAGCAATTCACATTCGCACATCGTAAAGCAAAACATCATCCGGGTTGCTGACAAAGTCTCAAAGCTCTTCACTGGGTACACGCGCATAGCGGTGTTGGTTATACTCCCGATGGCATGTTATATTGGTTTCTCCTTCCTTATTGCAAAGACTGCAATAGCACTCTCCTCAGTTCTGCTAAGATTTGACTGGACTTCATCCGCAGGTGTGTGAGCATATGCGTCTCAGGGTACGCCGTTCTGTGAATAAAACGGCCTGGCATCAGAACAGCCGTGCTCGAACAACCTCATCAGGCTTCCGACATAAACCAAGTGGCCATCAAATAATGCAACTTCAACAAGCCAAAACGGAACGTGCAGATGCACTACGATGTTGAGTGGCAAGGAGATGCTTTCTACCTTTTTGAAGGGCGGCTGTCTAAGCAGGTGCCCCAATACCAAGCTATGCATGAAACCATGCATGGTTCAGACAACTGAAATAGGATATGACTAAAGCGGCCCTCCCACGTGTACATACTTTACAGCTGGCATTAGAATTGGTCACCG
>NW_013563661.1:0-2797 GCF_000499605.1 Eimeria maxima | reverse complement strand
ACCCACCGAGCACGAAATACCACGTGAAATCAACGTACGCCCTAGGCACGGTTCACATAGATACAAACGAGGAAGCAGCAATCAGACACTCTACATATATTACAACCTAGACTGCTTGCGCAGTCATGCTGCCTGGGACAGTGGACGTTTTGCGCAGAGGATATGCGTACACAGCGGCAATACGATTCTCTGCACATGATGCCAGCAGGAATGAAAAGAGCAAGCAACACACCCAAACCCATTGACCAAATACTAATAGCTCCACAAATGCTGAGGCCAACATCAAGCACTCCCAGTCCATATATAACACACCGGTCACCCAGCCAGATGCCCTACCCAATCAACTAGTACCTGTTCAATCCCAGTCCATATATAACACACCGGTCACCCAGCCAGATGCCCTACCCAATCAACTAGTACCTGTTCAATCCCAGCTTTTTAATAAAAGCTTGAATTACTAAACCCTCTATATTTGAAAACGCCAGAACTGTGGAGGTTTGCAGCAGCTGCGCTCGTACGGGTACGAACTGCAAAGCCAAAATCTTGGTTTGGTATTGATAGCAGCACGCTCAGTCTGGCGTTGGCGAAGGCCGTATGCTACGTTCGTTGTACCTGCTCCATGGTCGATTGCTCCACTGCTCTGTGGGTTGATCCCTTCAAAGCAATGATTGTAAGAAGAATGCGGCGTATGGGGAAAGCTTAAGATGCAACGATTGACGCGAATGCACGACTGCCACTACAAAAACGAGGATGATCGTTGTTGCAAGCCATATCGACAGATATGGTGCCTCAGCCCTTGCCACACAGGCAGGGAGGGAATTCGCCTTTTTCGACGGGCATATATGGCAAAACCCACAAGCTGATGTTGACAAAGGGCGTATGCAACGTCTTCCCCAGCCGTTTCAAGGAAGCACGCAAGTGCTCCACACTGCGTCCCAACGGGCTAAACTGGAGCGGACCGCAACTAGTACAGCGTCCACACTTTAGAGGACGAAGGAAAGCATTTACCGTGGAGATTCCATCAACACTGAAGTTGTATTGGTCGTGACTACTGGACGCAGTTCTACCAGCAGTCACAGACCCAATTATTGCGGGATGAATGCATGTGTAGGTGCCAGAGCTAATGAGGCCTTCGTGACAAGGATGACAGCAAACCCGACGTGGATATTTCCTTGAACTCCGGTCAAACGATATGTGTGCTATCATCCGCTCCTGCGGCTGCTTCAAAACTATGTCGTGGGAACTCCAGCGTAGCATGTTTTGTGTGAGTACTTATTCTGCTGCTAGACGAAATTTTCAACTCCAAGACATGTTTCACAATGCGAATAAGCCTGAATGGATGCAGTTGATGCCTTTTCTTCTGGGGGTCGGCATATATGGCTGTACCCACATGCTTATGTTGGAACAGGCCATACGAAACGTTCGCCGTTTTTGTTTTAAGGAGGCACGCAAATGCTGCACAGCTCTGACCACTTAATGCACAAGGCGATCCCAGCATGTAACCCGATATTTGTTGTGGGGCGCGTGTACCTCCGAGAGACGTTACAGGATCACAACCATTCGCTCCGAAGCCGCGCAGTCAGTACTCATGGGCAGACATAAAATGCAGTACCCACAAGCTGTTGTTGCAGGAGTCGTTTGCAGGAGGACGTACTATATGGCATATAGACCCCTGAAAAATGCCACCCAACCATGCTCAAAGGGATGCTGTCGAATAGCTCGTGCTCCGGTGTCACTAGCCTGTTTGCTTTGGTGCGGTGATTTTCTAGGCATCTCCACCGTCCACACGTGCTCTTGCACATTTTGCGCTCACGCAGGGCGAGAGCCCCATATACTGCACGCGCTTGATGACGCTCACATCCTTGCCACACCATCGGATATCCCATCGAATTGGCAAGATTTTGGAATGATATCGTTCTGCCACGTTGATGGGGCTTAATGCGTTCCCGGAGTGGTGGATCTATACAAGCGTAAAGCAAGGCTTTATGTAGATGTTCGTTACCTCTTAGCACTCGGGGATATGCAGGCACAGAATAAATATACAGTTGTGCTACGTGAAATATGCAGTTCATACAAAATAAACGTTCCCATGTACGTGTTATTCACTTACTGCAAATACTCCCGTGTAATGTAGTGGCACAACACAGTTCATCAGTAGAATTTGCACTGCCGTGGTGTGATTCTCTTTACTGGTAGACATCAGGCTTACAATCTTGCCATTCCACAACGGATAACTCGTACCATGGCAGGTACGAATGCAAGCTGATTTATGGAGGTATACGAATGACGATATTGTTTCAACCTTACCTTCTAGCAACACCTGTTCAACTTCTTCTTGGGCTTTAGGCTGTGCAGAAATAAGCACAAGTGTACCTACTTTCTGATGTTAGAGATGGTCATATGCTCCATGCACCGGGAGCTGTTCCAAATTTTTCACAGCCCTAAATAAAGACTAGAGGCCTGATGCACGATACCGTATGCAGACAGCGCGGATAGGTTTTGCTTATTACTCTGTGTGGGAACTGTGGGATGCAGGCCTACCCCAGATAGCAAATTATGCTAGCGGAGAAAGGGGATCATAGAGCTTTTAACACGCATATATATATTCCATAGCTGTTACAGCCATTTGCATGCCGCATTGTGAGTAGAATAATCATGCTCTTTCGCACAATACTGCCGGTAGCTCAGACGTTGTTCGTTATTATATTGGTTTCGCCAAACCTGCGGAATCACGAGCCTGGCAGCACCAAAAGGCTTACCAACTGAACGTATATATATATATATATATATAATATAT
>NW_013563660.1:0-2111 GCF_000499605.1 Eimeria maxima | reverse complement strand
AAAAAAAAAAAAAAAAAAAAAAAAAAAAAAAAAAAAAAAAAAAAAATATACCCTAAACCCTAAACCCTAAACCCTAATTAACCCTAAACCCTAATTTATAATCATATACACTCAGGATTAGGGTTTATAAACACTTATTTCTATAAACACTCAAATAATACAGTAAATGTACGTAACACAACGTAAACCCTAAACCCTCATAAACCCTAAACCCTAAACCCTAAGAGTTAAAAGAATCAACGTAACAGCAGCCCTAGCAACACAGCAACCAGCAGCAGCAGCAGCAGCAGCAGCAGCAGCAGCAGCAGCAGCAAGTATTGTATATACCGTAGCAAATATAAAGAATGGTTGTCTGCTGCAGAGAGCAGCAGCAGCAGAAGCAGCAAACAGCAGCAAAGGAAGGAGACTAAAGGAGACAGCTGCTGCATTAATAGGACTAATTGGTCTCCTTATACTAATAGAGAAAAGACATAAACCCTTATTTATATTTATTTCTCCCTTCTCTATATCCCCTGCTGCTGCTGCTGCTGCTGCTGCTGCTGCTGCTTTGTTGCTGTTTATTTGCTGCTGCTGCTGCTGCTGCTGCTGCAGCAGTTGCTGCAGCAAATGCTGCAGCAGCAGCAAATTAGACGTAAAACGACCCCACACATCCTTGCTGCTGCGTGCTAGTTTTGCTGCTGCACATAGAGGTGTTCCTTCATCTGCTGCTGCTGCTGCTGCTGCTGCTGCTGCTGTTTCTGCTGCTGCTGCTGCTGTGCTGCAGTCAGCAGCAGCAGCAGCAGAGAATAAAGGGAGGACTGGTGTTGTTTTTGCTGCAGCAAAACTAAGGACAGAGGAAGCAGCAGCACTAGATAAGAAGCTACTTGCTGTAGATGCAGCAGCAGATTTGCTGCTGCTGCTGCTGCTGCTGCTGCTGCTGCTGCTCCCCTTAGAGCAGCAAATAGATGTGTCAGGTGTACAGGGAGAAGAAAAAGGAAGAAAAGAAGAAAAAGAAGAAAAAGAAGGAAAAGAAGAAGAAGAAGAAGAAGATGCCATTTTATTTTATTTTTATTTATTAAAGGTGTATATAGTTGCTGCTGCTGCTGCTGTTGCTGCTGCTGCTGCTGCTGCTGCTGCTGCAGAGGCAGCAGGAGGTGTATATATATGATATATATACACCTAAATAAGCAGCAAAAAAAAGAGAAAAAAAAAAGAAATAAAAAGGGATAAATAACAATAAAATAAATATAAATAAAATAAAATTAAATAAATAAATAAATAAATAAATAAATAAATAAATAAATAGGTGTATATACACCTAAATAATGAAAAAAAAAAGAAGAAAGAAAAAGGTCACCTAAGGGAAGAAAAAAACAAATAAATTATATCCTTTTTTTTTATCTATATAATTATTTATTTATTTATTTATTTTATTTATTTATTTATTTATTTTATTTATTTATTTATTTATTTTTTATTCATTTTTATTTTTATTTATTTTTATTTTATTTTATTTATAAATAAATAAATAAATAAATTAATTAATTAATTAATTAATTAATAAAAGGAAGAAAAAGAAGAAAAAATAAACCCTTGTATAAACCCTCAATGTTTTCTTCTTTTTTCTTCTTATAAAATATCCTCTTATTATATTTATTTATTTATTTTATTTATTTATTTATTTATTATTTATATTTATTTATTTATTTATATTTATTTTATTTATTTATTTATATTTATTTATTTATTTATAGGAAAAGAAGGCATGCATCTGATGGTCCTTCTCTACAATTACCCACTGGTCCTCTAAACCCTAAACCCTAAACCCTAAACACTAAACCCTAAACCCTAAACACTAAACCCTAAACCCTAAAGAGTAGCAGTATCTATAAGAATATCAGCAACAGCAGCAGCAAAAAGAAGCAAACATAATATAATTCTTCTTCCCTACTTAGTGGGGTTGCTGCTAGGGTTTAGGGTTTACTAGGGTTTAGGGTTTACTAGGGTTTAGGGTTTAGTGTGCAGCTTGTGCAAGAAAAAGAGACATCTACTGCTATCTACCTACATATATATTTACGTAAATATTTACGTATACATATTTACATATATATATATATATATATTATATATAT